>NC_056725.1:1291065284-1291137784 GCF_019279795.1 Protopterus annectens | reverse complement strand
CTAAAGAGCCATAGTTGTCCCCTGTCCTGTCATGAAAGTGTAGCAGGATGATGTATCTGATCAAATTCAAAATAAGAAGGATAGTGATGTATTTGTAACAGGTCTAGCATGACAGCCAAATAAAAATCATTTTAAAAATCTGACTCAAGTTAATTGTGTACCTATTACAAATGTATATCAATGTGTAACTTATGAATGTGTCATCATTTTCTTTCCTCACCCCACCCTATAATTGATAATAAAACACCAACTAAATATTGGTATGTGAACATTTCATTAACCATGGACATTTGTCCGTTAAAAAATATATGCATGTCTGTTTGTGCATGTGCCCTGTTCATACCTGCAAACCCGATGGCCTGTTGCCATCAATCAACCCTGCATGTTGTTTGATTGTGTATCCCTGTTCAAATAATGCATGTGATATTGATATGCCCGTTGTTCAATGGTGTGAATATCCGGTTTTTGTTTAATGGGAATACCAATGCATGCTGTTACAACTAATTTGAATGGAATAATATGCCACTAACCCAAACTAACATAACCACTCACAAACCTAGAACGTTTGGGAAGGCGGGTCCCAGCGGACCCACCTCTCCCACCTCAGCTGGCGACTGCACATGGCACTAGTGCCCAGGCCGGACCCTCCTCCGGTGGCCCTGTGCCACCTTCGGGTGGAAGCGCTGCAGGGGACGGGGCCCGTTCCCCCTCTGCAAGTGTGGCCGGAGGAGTACGTCCACTCACCCTCCAAGGTGTCCGGTCTGTGGTGCGAAGGGAGATCCAAGACTCTGTTCTTGGGCCCCTACGCCAGCTCGAGGCTCGGGTGGCACAGCTTACGGGCATGCCCGTAGCCCCATCTACACAGCCCCCAGCACAGCCCCGTCCTGGGCTGTGAAGGAACAGTGGCAACTGCCTATGGGTGGGGATATCAGTTCCACTGTTGCCATCTGTGGGCTCATGCGTCTTGGATATCCCAACCTCCGTCCCCGTCAATTGTGTAACCCCCCCACTTGTGTCATACACCGCCCCTGTATGCGTCTTATCTGTCTTGTCTGTTAACCTACCCAACCTACCTCCCCAGCTATACCAACTTCCTTCACCTGACATCCCACTCTCACCTGAAAAAAAAAAAAAGGGCAGTCTGTCCCACAAAAAAAGTACGCCCCATACATAGCTGTCCATGTTGCACACATGTCCGCTGGACATTTAAACTGTTAATTGCAATTGGCTCTACAACAAATATTGATGTTGTCCTGACACCTCTCTCAGGGGTGGAAGGTTTCAAATGTCTCACCAAAATACATAGAAATACACAGCTGTTGCTGCGAAAGACATGGGCATCTATGGGCCTTACCTACATCCTTCCTGCAAATCCCATGCTTGTTTCCCTACTGTCTTACCCTCTTTGTGACCCCTTTTTCTGAACTTTCCTGTCACCCCATTTTCTTTCTTTCAAAGAAAATAGCGCGGGTGTGCGCTTGTGTTAGCGCAGCTCACCGCCAGTGCGCATGCGTGAGCTCCACGCAAACGAGCGCTGACCTGGTTTAAAGTGCTTAAAAGTGCCTTTATGGCACTTTGATTGACAGGTCCTGTACTCAGTTTGAAAGTTTGCAAAGAAAAATAAATTCCCACTGTCAGTCTCAAACCCAGGACCTTGGTAACATTAGTTTGCATGACTTACCACTAAGCCATGCCTGCCTTACAAGAACACAGTGCTAAAATAAATATAACATGTAATAGAAGGAATCAGTATAAAGGCAATATAGGAGATGTACTATCCAAAGCATGTCAGGTAGAGTTTTAATGGCCAAATTACTGGATTCCCATACTAGTTCAGTGTTAACAGATACAGCCCTGCTACTTGTTAGCTTGTACATAATAATGTAAGGTAATGTACATATATGAAGGTACGTATATCTACACATACATATATATAAATATATATAAATACATATGACATATAGTTGTAGGTGTCAGTATCCATACACACTCACTACAGGAAACAGTGAACATAAATGCAGCAACCTGAATCTGCAACACAGCCTAACCCCTGTGTGACCTACTTACCGTTCTAACTGCTTAAAGGTGGCCTCAGCACTTTGATTGACAGGTCCTGTACTCATTTTGAAAGTTTGGAAAGAAAAATAAATTCCCACTGCCAGTCTCGAACCCAGGATTTTCATAACATTAGTCTGTATGACCTACCAGTAAGCCATGACTACCTTACAAGAATGCACTGCTAGAATAAATATAACATGTAATAGTAGGAATCAATATAAAGGCAATATAGGAGGTGTACTATCCAAAGCATGTCAGGCAGAGTTTTAATGGCCAAATTACTGGATTCCCATGCTAGTTCAGTGTTAACAGAAACAGCTCTGCTACTTGTTAGCTTGTACATAATAAAGTAAGGTAATGTACATATATGAAGGTATGTATATCTACACATACATATATATAAATATATATTAATACATATGAAATATAGTTGTAGGTGTCAGTATCCATACACACACACTACAGGAAACAGTGAAGATAAATGCAGCAACCAGAATCTGCAACACAGCCTGGCTCCTGTGAGACCTACTAACCCCTTTAACTGCTTAAAGGTGCCTCCAGCACTTTGATTGATAGGCCCTATACTCAAGTCAAAAGCAGAATATAAGCATACTAGTAGGCCCTACCACAAGACCATTGTAACACTGGTCTGTATGACCTACCACTAAGCCATGACTCTCATACAGGAATATAGTGCTAAATAAGTGGAACATATAATAGTAGGAATGAAGATAAAGGCAATATAGTATGTCTACTACCCAAAGCATGTCAGGCAGACTTTTATAGTCCCAATTACTGGATTCCCATACTAGTGTAGTGTTAACAGAAACAGCCCTGCTAATTGTTAGCTTGTACCCAATAATGTCAGCTAATGTACATATATGAAAGTATGTATATGTACACAGATATATATATATATTTATATAGCAATACATATGACATATAGTTGTAGGTGTCAGTATGCATACACACTCACTACAGGGAACAGGCAAGAGAAATGCAGCAACCTGAATCTACAACACAGCATGAAGCATGGGAGATGTACTAACCTTCACACTCACAGAACACTGTCAACAGCATACCAGCATGGTCCACGCCCTACAATCTGAAAGGGCAACGCCTATCTCACATACCCTTTTATAGCAGTGTCCTGAAATCACAGTGAGACATGCAATCAGTACACACCTGGCTGCATGCAATTAGCAAATGCTGCCTTACAATTGGTGCAGAGGCCATCACATGGACCTATGCAGATACCTACAAAAGCATCGAGTACCCACACTACACTCATGCAATACATTCATTGCACAAAACCTACAGAGAAATAGAGAGAGAGACAGAGAGAGAAATAAAACAAATATAAGGACAGCCAGTAGCAAAAGCAGCAGCAGCAGCAAGCAGCAAGCAGCAAGCAGTAAGCAGCAAGGAGCAAGCAGCAAGCAGCACCACTGGCACAGCAACAGCTGCCACAAACACAGGTAATGCAAAGTAGCAGGTTAATCCTGTGTATACTGTGACACCTCCAAATGTATCATAGTTCACTATCTATAGGTATGTCCATGAGATAGGTTGTGTGTACATAGTCCTGAAATATAAACATATGTAATATTGCTGTACATGTTGCCCATACTTAACACTTCCATAGCTTAGAACACAAGGCCAGTTGTGCATATGATGCAGTAGTTCCCAGGGTCAGTAGAGGTTCCTCCTCATTGGTGGGGACCACTGTGTACGTATGGTACTGTTCAGGTACATATCCTGTAGTATGGCCAGGGATTAATATCAGTCTGTCATGTGGTGCTATGTCCTCCAGGGGTGAATGTAGCACTCATCCAGGGATACCATTTCGTAACAGTGATGCTATGTGTTCTGCAATGATGAGGGTGGCTCTCACCTGGACATGTGAGAGGATAGGGAGGTTACAGTCATCTGGGATAACTAATACCACATGTGTAGGAGAATGGGGGGGGTACCTGCACCTAAACTGTCTGCAACAATGTTGCCAATATCTGTGCATTTGGTGAATGTGAAGCATCTTAACACTGCTGACCACAGATGCCTTGCCGTCATGTGAATCTGCCCTGTGCTGCAGTAGCCTCCTACTATTGTTATACAATATGCCTGTATCTGTAGTCCACTGGACAGGATTAATAAGTGGTGTGCAGTTGTTCTGGGTTAGATATGTGTGTGCACAGTACATGCAGTATGTGGGATGTCTGTGGTAAGCATATGCAAAGGTGCCGGCGGTGTGTGTTATGGCTTCCACTGGCCCAATGGGCTGCATGGATAGCATCACTGTCATAACTAGTGAATAACTGTGTAATTACATGCATACATAGCAAGGTAGTGTACTGTGCTTGTGGTGTTGTTCGGATATGTATATCCAGGCTGAGTAATGTGTGTCCACATCACAGGGATGGATGGCAACACGCATCCAGTATGTAGGGATGAACACCCAGAATGTGTCAGACGTGTCGCCTGTGCAGAAGTATCCGGCCATTACCTGTGCATCCCCCACAACACACACACATGCAACATATGGCAGAAGTACTATAGCAGTACACACATGTCCATAGGTTCATACTAGGCTATTTGCCCTAGGGCATTGGTAAGCCTAGTAGAATGTGTTTGTCTTTCGCCACCCAATTACAAGTTATGCTGCTATGCCCTTGTCCGACTTTAGTATACTGTGCCTCTGTCTAACAGTGACATAGACGTGATACCTGGGGTACAACTATGATCTCCATCCACTCATCCAGATTCCTATGGAAGAGAGTCAATGAGGGACTCTGCCTAACCTGTAGTGTGAGCTCATTACAGAGTGAAGGGTGCCTCTCGGTTAGGAATATGCCCCTCCAGCATGTCCATGTATGTCAGTGTTGAGGTCCAGCTCTCCTGAGCATGTGGCTGTATGGGACTCTGATTGCCTGAGGTGCAGCATGTTCATTACTGCTGGGTAGGACATGGCTGTATATGGCACGCACAGATTGCCTCTGACCAGGCAGTATGCCACTGAGTCCAGCTGGATGTACTTTACCTGGGCAGCATATGACATCTGTGTGAGCCAGTGCATTCCCTTGATGAGGTACTGTTGTCCTGTACCAGTTGCTGTAGGTGTCTGGTTAGGTACATCCCAAAAGGTGCATTGTACGCAATTATAGGCCTGATGATGGATGAGTAAAGAGGCACAATGACCTCCCCTGCCATACATGTGAATCCCTCATGATTAGCTGGGCTATATAACATGTCTTTCAATCCACGTTGGCCATGTGGTTGACAAATGACAGACCGCTACCATGTTTCTTCCCCAGGTCCCCAATTACGTCTTCTGTACTCAATGGCCTAACACCTATGTTGTACTTTGCCACCAATGTGGAGGCATGGGTAATCTGCATTGAATACTGATACTCCCCCTCCCTTGTTCAAGTGTCGGGGCCGACAAGAATGGTAACAGCTATAACTTGGTAGTACTGGTGTGCTCCTGTGAAACCTGAAACAGGTTCATGTTACTGCACAGATATCGATGTCCAGAATGCTAAGTAGGGTTTTGAGTGCGTGCATCCTGAGGTCTAGACTTCCAGTGTTGAGTAGCATCCCTCTTACTTCCTCATCCTTTGTGATACAAATGGATGTGGGTATGCCTTATGAGCCTTGCCAAATATAGGCACTATGGGTGTAGCAAGAGGCTCCGCCAAATTCCAATAGGACAGGGGTGACAGGTGCAAGCTGGCCCTAGCAAAGCATGCCACCCCAAGATGGCAGGCATTGGCACACCTGTGAATGACACCAGTATGTCAGTCAATTGATGGAAGGGATCATCGTGCCTTGATATTGTGGCATTGTTCTTGGTGAGGGTAGGGTGCTACTCAAGGTCAGGGTCAAACTGTCTTGGGCTACGTGCTCAGAGAGCTCTGTACTGTCTCATGTCATGTAGTCCAGGGAGGTATGTGTCAGGTCATTCACACCAGCATGGGCATTGACTGAGTCATACCTGTACTTGCCTTGGGGTTACCTGAGTGTTTGTGTTATGTGGCAGGTCATAGTGCCCGACAGGCCGCACACCGTTACCCTCACCTCGCTAAGCCTGGTGAATGTGATGTTAGTGTGCCTGATGATAGAGGCACCTAGTACAGGTGTATGAGGTGTGTTGTGTACTGTTAATGGCTGTGAGTGTTCAGCACATTGGCTTTGTGTGATATGTGTTGCACGTGTACGTTTCCATGGTAGTGGTTGCCTGTGTGTCTACTTAGGAGGTCTCTGCTGCATAGGCAGACCTGTAGTCCGAGCCTACAAGTATGTTCATGTGTGATCATGTGTTAGTTCTGCTGTTGTGGTAGGTCTATGTGAGACTGGAAGTGTAGTGAGTGTGGTTTCCCTCGCCACCTGACTGGTTATGGTGGTATTGAGTAGACAGAGCCTAGCCTCCAGTTTGGTATATGGTTGCATCACTCACATGAGTTTGAATTTGTTGTTAGGAGGAGGGGGTTGTCTGTGTGCATGCAGCTGTTCTAACATTGTCTCTGGAGTACCACACTCACCAGCTGGACTGGGGAGGGAACTGACAACTGACCTCTGGACATGCTAGAATACTATTGTGAATTCCGTAATAATTGAAAACAAGGTCCAGTGGGGAGTGAGGGTGTACTGATATTACCTACAACTGCTGACTGATATAAAAGCGTCAGTGAGCAAGTGCCAGGTAACCTAAGTGCAATGTGTCACAATTAAGTAAATGCAACAATGACAAGCAGTCACTTGCTGTCATGTGTAACATGGAAGTACGTACAGTAAGCAATGCAGATATCAGTAGTGAGTCACAGACGTGTTGAGAAGCTGTGTATTATGTGGAAGTAGCATACCAGTGAAATAACAAGCTAACAAATAACAAGCATATAAACAAAGGTAGATCCAGGAGGCCTGGATGTAGTGTTTGCTACAGCAAACAAGGTGTAGCAATGTCAGTAAGTTACAGCTCGGATATGCAGGCACTATAAACCTGAAAACCAGGTGTCCCCAGCTATGAATGGCAGAGTACAGCCTATTGTCACACACAAGTGCAGACCACAAACCTTGTTAATGTTAAATAACTGGCCTGAAGGCCAACTGCCTATACCAGAACTAATACACTTGTACACTGGGCCCTCAATCAGCAGTTCCCAACTTCAATGCACTTGCCACAAACCTCCCTAATGTAAAACAACTGGCCTGAAGGCCAAGTGCTTAGTCAAAATGACTTAGAATGATAGCTACACTGTAATCAAGTTACAACCAAGCAGTAATAAGTACAATTTAATACTCCCTGTATAGAATGTGTACCATGTATTGCTGAGATACTATGCTGATAACCTGTTTGTGTACCTTTCCAGATCGACATGGCTCCAAAAAGGAACCCAGCATATTCTGCTGCAGAAGATGACGTGATTCACCAGAGCCTAGTGCGTGACTATGCCATCCTGTTCTCACGCACCACCCAGAATCAGCAGGAGAGGTCTGCACTGTGGCAAAACCTACTTAGCAGGATAAATGATGTTGGCATGCATAATAGGACATATGAGCAGGTGAGACATCACTGCAGTGATTTGATTAGAAATGTCCGCCAGCGTGCTGCAGATATCCGCAGGCAACAGGTTGCCACAGGTGGGGGGTGGCCACACATCCCCCCTCACCAGACAGGAGGGCTACTGCTAAGTGTTGTGGATCCAGCCCCAGAACAACAACAGCAGTCATGCATCATGATGGAGGTTGGATCCACACAGCAGCAAGACACCGGCGTGCAGGTAAGATGCCATATTTATTTATTGTTATTACTGTTACATTTGTTGACCAAGATAGTCTAGCTGGATATATGTCCACTTTCAGTAGAGGCCTGGGGAGAAAAGCTCCACACATAACATAATAAAGGCAGACAGACAAGTTGTTAATACAGACAGCCAACAGAATAGAAATATACACCAGCCTGTTAATTAAATCAACATACATTTAAGGAACTCAAACAGTTTAGAGTCATACACAATGTACTGTCGGTTTCAAAGCAATTCTACCTAAAGCATAACGGTTATGCAATAAGGCAAGAGCCATATAGATATTACTTAGGACTCAGAAGGGTAGAGAAGTAGAAGGAGTATGAAAGATAAAATAATAGGGAAGAGGCAGGGGTCAAGAAGGGAAGTGAGGAAAAGAAGGAAGACAGTCAAGAGGAGGTGGGAGGGATGGGAGAAGTAGGTCAGAGCATAGAAGGACATCAAGGTGAAAGAAACAGGGTAGAAGCTAGTTTCTATGCACAATGAGGGGTTAAAGGTAAAGAGAGGGTGGGGAGAGGGACATTAGCCTGGAGTCCAACAAGAACAAAGCCAGTGGTTCTGGAAGTACAGTTTGAGTTGTCGTCTGAAGAGAGGTAAGGGTGAGATTAGAGTTAACTCCTGGTATGTACATATGACCGTTCTGTACACTGTTACTTCATGCACGCATAAGGTGTGCATGTGGTATGTATATGTCATCATGATATGTAATTGTGCATGTGTGATACAGACATTATGAGCAGCTGATGTGTATAAGGGAACTAGTGTACTACTGTACTGTATCATGTGCAAAACAAATGGCACACTTGTGCCCACTGACATTACTCTCTTCACACTTCCAGGTCCCTCCCATCTAGCAACGAGGCAGGCCATACATGCTGGTGAGTGTTCTTAACATTACCTGATAAACAATTTATAATGCTAGTAAGAGTAGTGTAACGCTGTAGTAGACATGCTGGTGAGTGTGTTAATAATAACTGTAATACCAGTTGTACTAAATTAAGAGTAGTGTAACACGGTACTGATGTGTGTGTTTACTGTGGGGTGTGCATGTGTGCGAGTGTGCCTGTGCCCATGTGTGCATGTGTGTTAGTGTCCATGAGTGCATGTGTCCATTTCTGAATGTGTGCATTAGTATTGAAGTGCATCTCTGTCAAATATGTGTTGGGACGGTAATCTGTGTTCCCTGTTTTCCTCCCATAGGTTCTGGTGCTGCTCTGGTGACCTGCAGCAGGGAACCTGAATCTTGTGCCCCAGGTACTGATGATGATGACATGTCTGTAATGGTGCAGGAAGGTGTGTCTGGGTCTGCCATTGGTCAGCCAATTGACAGTACACAGCTGTCAACCCCGTCAATGCGCACAGTCATCCTGCCGTTACATCCTTTGTCCCCATTGTCCCTAGGTGATGGACAGTCTGCAGTGGGCATAGATCAGGGTAATGTGGTACCTGTGGTACATGCATCCCCACAAGGCAGCCATGAGCAGGGTCCTCCAATGGTACCACACAGACAGTCGCCCATGGGTTCTCATGGGGGCATCCGTGGCCGTACTGCCTCTGGCCGACATGCCCAAGGAGGTATGTCAACCTCCACTATGTTCAGAACTGTCATGCAGGCACAGGCACGTATGGAAAGGTACACCAGACAGGGTCTGAGGGAGCTGAGAGCATGTCGCACAGCCATGACAGACGGCATGCGTGACATTGAGAATGCTATCCGTAACCTCACAGATGTCATTGACAGACGTTGTGGGGGCATAGAACAGCTGCTCCACAACCAGATGTCCATGGGCCAGGGTGATGGTGTGCGTTTGCAATGTCGACGTGGCCATATGCCAGCAACAGCACCAGCTGGCAGTGGCCGCGGACAACAACAGGCCCACTCATGCACCTCAAGTGCCAGCACCAGCCCCAGCAATGCTGGGTCTGTGCTGTCATCAGGATGCCCCAGGAGATCACGTGCACGTGGTTCTGGACAGTCCCAACAGGGAACTGTGTCCAGTCAGCACACCCCTGCTTCTGACGACAGTACCCAGTCTGGGTTAGTACCGGATATGGCCCGTAGCACCCCTGCCAGGCACAGGTACCATGTCCGTGCCCACAGACACTGATCTGGATGACCTGACAGGTGCAGTCTGTGGCTGTCCACAAAACCCTGTACATGGCAGCCATTATGTGTGACTGTGTGCGTGCTTACACACATGCAGAAACCTAACACCTAGGGCAAACACATACACACACACACACACACTGCACCAACACTGGTCCACCCTGTACTGCTGCCCCTCACAAACACACATACACACACATGTCAATTGGTGTCACCAGTGGCTGGCTTGGGCATACCTAACCCACACCCTGTGCATATGATGACACTGTGCCACCTCCTGCATACTACAACATTGGTGCAGGAAAAGGTATACACGTTGCTGATGCACAGGGTGACTACATAGATGTGTATAAGTAGTAACATGTTTGTAACTGTTCAGTGTTCCAGTATGATTGTGTGTATATCCCAGCAGTCCTGCTGCAGTAACTGCATGAATGTCCTCAATTGTTATCTGCACCCATACTACTTACCAAAGTGTACCAGCTGCACACCATCACATGCTAACATTGACCATGGGAATGCGCATCATGTGCTGTTATGTAGATTCAGCTATATATATCTGTTCTGTCACACATGCATTTATACACACCCTGCTACCCACACACATGCACACGCTCACCTGCCATTCCCATAATTTATTACCCTACATGAGTAGCTGTCGATACATGACAGGTACACATTTGAGAAGTGCACTATGTTGTTTACTACTCACTTCCTCTTCTCTACCTGTACTCACAGGGTGCAGGCAACCTCATCAGTTCAAAGATGTAATGTGCATCAGGTACTGTGGTGCCCTGATTGCCACATCAAACATGTTTCCCATACGGAAATGCACACACAGACACTTCCCACATCCACACACTTGCCACATACAGGCTTCAAAACACTATCTAGGTATATTCTGGTACATGTGCGTGTTACAGTAGCATGTAACACTATACTGAGTACTGGCAGTTGTCTGTTGTCATGTTGTTTGTATAGAATGAAAGAATTGTTTGATTATCCTACTTTGTTTTGTGGACATTACTTGAAAAAGTGTTACCTTACATGTGTTGTTGATGCCACCACCTTCTCTTTTGTAGTTTTGTTTGTATAGGGTGCTGTCAACATCACTGCTTGTTAAGGGTAATGAGCACCCTGCAGTGCATAGCCCTATGTGGCAAAAGCCACATCCCACCCCCATTATTGCGCACACACACTAACCCCACCCACAGTAAAACACATACTTTCCATTTGCAAGACTCAAACCCATACCTAGCTGTGTTATGTCAGTAGAAACAAACACATTAGCAGAGTGTGCTATATGCAGTAGTTGTGGAAATTCTTTCTAATGCTGTACTTAGAGGGTGCTGACATCATCTGTGTGTAGGATGAGGGATGTGCACCCTGTAGTGTGTTCTCCCAGTTGGCAAAAGGCACTTATCCCTCCCAGCATAGTGCACGCACATAAACCCCACTCATACTAACAAACATACATTCCCTTTGCAGGATTCAAACCCCTACCTAACTATGTTACGACACGGGAGAAAGATGCATTAGCAGAGCGCGCTATGCAAATTACTGGAGGACTTTAATACAGGTAATATAGTTATAGAGTCCTGACATCATCAGTGTTTCAAAAGGGGGATCTGCATCCTGTACTGTACTGTCACAGCTGCTAATAGGGGCATTTCCCACACACACATCAATGTGTCCAAGGTTTGCATATGTGGTGGATCCAGTACTCCAGTGTGATTTGTATATGGTTTGATTGCAACAATGAGGGATATACTCCCAGTGGTGAGCATCTGGTACTCATGTTTGTGATGATCAGGTCTAGTATATCTGCCCCTCTTGTGGGAAGGTTGGTTACCTGTTCCATAGCTGAAGAATGTCTGATCTATGTGAACCCTAGAGCTTGGGTATTGTGGCTTGTGTAATGTTCACAGTCTATGTTTGGGTATCCGATGTCACCCAGTATGATGGTGTTTGCAGAGAAATCTATACTCTCCTGTGTCAGCATGAAGGCTGTGTGGGAGTCCTGAGTTTGAGAGGGTGCTGTAAGAGCTCCTCTGTCTCTTTCCATGTGCTCCAGGGAGGTACATCTCAGGTTGTTTGCACCAGCATGGACAATGACTGCCTCATAGTTGTACCTGCTGTGGAGTGACCTGTGTGCCTGTGTTATGTGGCACATTCTATCACCCGACAGGTAGCTAAATGTGACCCTCACCTTGTTCTGTCTGGGGGGGCGGCACGTCTGTCAACAGCTCATGTCAAGCAAGTTCACACCCCTCATAAATGATGTGGAAACCTTCAAAGGCCCCAGGCCTGTTGGAAATATGGACCAGACTACAGATACCTGTATAAAGGCATTCTATGGACACATTCAGGAATGCATGGATCATGACACCACATATGAAAGCATGACCCAATTCTCCAAAGGCAGATGTCCTGGGTGCCGGACACCAGCCATAAACACACTATACAATAGAAGGATGACGCCACCATGTTACAACAACCTCCCAAAATGTGAAGGCACCACAGATGGTTATTGGAAGACAACTACAGGCACCCATACAATTGTCTAAGGCCATCTTTGAGAGAAGATTCCACAAGCCACTGAGGATAATCACAAGGCTGTCTGTAGTTATGTTAGGAACCTGGGTGGTACTACCCAGATATGCTCAGAGGTAATCCAAGATGTCACACAAATACAAAACACACAGACATTGCCATCATCCTAGTGGACAGGTTCACTGCTGCCTTCTCCCCCCCACCACACCGAAAGGGCAATATGTCTTCTTGCAGAGTGCCCCTGACATCACAGATGCTCAGGTAAGAGATGCCCTTCCCAAAGCAATAAACACTGCATCAATGGGACCAGACAGTGTCCCAGGCTGTGTCCTACATGAACCACAAGAAGAGCTACACCCAGACATAACACCACTGTTCAATCCCAGACTTACTACACGATATGTGGCCAGAGAATGGCGTACAGCAACAGTGGTCCCTCTACATTCAGGTGGTGCCTTCACGGATCCTGGACACTATTCGCCCCATATGTCTGACTAGCTTTGTCTGCAAAGCTATGGCAAGGATCAACATGAACCTCACATATCTAGATATTGTGTACCTACAGACATGTCACCATACACAGTTTGGCTTTGTTAATGGCAGATCCTGCCTCTCAAACCTGTTTGATTTCTTTGTAACAGTCACCAAGGCCACTGTCAAGGGGAAGGTCTACACAGCCTACCTGGACCTTGCATAAGCCTTTGATACAATACCCCACTTGTGCATTATAGGAAAGCTCACCAGTGTACATATTAACCCCTATGTCACTATGGTTATTGCACACTGGCTCAAGGGCAGAACACACATGGCTAGACTTGCTGGAGCCATGTCAGCCTCCAACCTGGTACAAGTGGTGTCCCACAAGGCTCAGCCCTGGGAGCTGTCATGTTCATCATATATTTACCATAGGTACAGCCCAACATGGAAGTACTGTGGCTGAGCAAGTCGCAGGGGACTGCAAACCCTACTTGGTGGCATACTGCCTCTTCATAGGCAATCTGTGCCTGACATATAAAGCCATGTCAAACCCTCACTTAATGGCCATGCTGCACCTCAGAATATCCAGATCCCATCAGCATACATGCTGGAACGACTTGAACCTCAGGAGTGATATGCATAGGACATGCTGGAGGGGCACATTCACAACTCTGGAGGCTCCCTTCATTCTTGAATATTATCCCAATAGAGGTTAGGCAGACTGACTCAGTGACTGTCTTCAAGAGGGATATTAATGACTGGATGTGACTTCGTAGGGTCACCCTGGGTATCACTTATGTGTCACTGTGAGACAGAGGCACAGTATACTAACCTTGGAAAAGGGCATAGCAAGACAGATTTACAATGCATGTTGAAAGCCACACACATTCTGCATAGGGGGATACATGCCCTGGGCAGACATCCCTGTATGAACCTATGGACCTATGTATCTTGTTCACCATTGGCCCTATGTGCTGTTACTCACCAATGCAATCTCAATACCATGATAGCACGTGCAATGGTCAGTTGTCAGTCACCTCTATGGTACAGTTGTGGGATATGTGTGTCATGTAGTACTGTCACAGCTGCCACATGTACACAGTCAACCCTATCCCCTGCCCATGGATGTACAACACATGTATGAGATGGAAACACATGGCCGAACTGTGGACTAAGCACTCTGAACCCAGTACTGGCATAACCTGTCTGGTGGCATGAAATACTACAGTGACAGCAATACCAATCTGATGTGGACCTACACGGACATCAATACAAGCATGGAAACACACCAAGTCAGTTGTGGAGCCTAAGGATAGCATCCTGCATGACTGGCAGACATCTCTGCAGCTGGCACACAGGCATACATTAGGCCTGCACACAGCACTCATAACATATAGCACACAAATCCTGTGTGTCAAACAAGCACAGTCTGTACAGCTATACAACAGTACTGCCGCAGTTGTGTTAGGTACCCTTTTGTCCAGTACAGTGAGAACATGCTCACCAGGCTGGACAATGTGTAGGTCACAGTGATATGCTCATGGAGCACTGTGGTCCACCACATAACACAAACATACAGGTCAGTCAGATGCATGGACACATATGACTCAGTCATTGTCCATGCCACCACAGCTGATGTGGGATGTCCCTCACTGGGATACATGATAGGGAACATGGAAGGGATCACTGAGCAAGTGACACAGGCTGGTAGACCCCTGACCTTGGTTGGCATCAGACCCTCACCAGGGATTCTGACATATTACTGAATGCTAATGAATTAGTGTAGCTATGACACCCTGGCTGAACGGTTCTTAGCATGCTGTCACTGCATTGCTGTGGAGTAATGTCTTACCACTCCCACAACAGGTGAAAACATGCAGCACCTGTACATCAGCAACATGTAGACTATATGCCCCAGACCAGGTGTGTATCCCTCACTACTAGGCTGATAGTATCTACATCTCACACTGTATATATACATCCCACATGCAGCACCTGCACAGAAGACCACAGTCATAATGTTACCCTGTGCAAATACCATGTATTCACATGTGTCAGGCATCACACATGGTAACTATTGAAGGTCACAGGTACATATGTGTATTTGGCACACACATACATCATGTGTGCATTGCCATAACTGGTTTCATCAATGTCATGCATTATTGTGAGGGACAACCCGCACACATGGGCATTCTGTGTGGGCAAAACACACGTGGCATGTCTGTACTCAAAAGCCATACATAATTGTGATATCATTTAGAAAGGGGTATGCGCATCCTGTAGTGTGTTTTCCCAGTTGCCAAAAGGGGGATTTCAGTCATACATACTTACCTCCCCCCTGCACACACACTTGCTGGATCCAAACCCCTATCTAACTATGTTACGACACTAGAGACAGACGCATTAGCACAGTGCACTATTTGCATTAGTGGGAAATTTCCTTTCCCCTGATATACATATAGGGTGCTGACATCATCAGAGTTTAGAAAGTGGAATGAGCATCCTGTGGTGTGTTTTCCCAGTTGCCAAAAGAGATATCCTTTTCATACACACTTATCCCCCTTCACACACACTTGTCAGATTCAAACCCCTACCTAACTATGTTACGATACTACAGATGGACGCATTAGCGCAGCGCGCTATTCGCATTACTGGGAGGGTTTTTTTCCCCTGATATACTTATAGGGTGCTGACATCATCAGAGTTCAGAAAGTGGAATGAGCATCCTGTGGTGTGTTTTCCCAGTTGCCAAAAGGGATGTCCTTTTCATACACACTTCCCCCCTTCACACACACTTTCTGGATTCAAACCCCTACCTGACTATGTTATGACACTAAAGACGGACGCATTAGCACAGCGCACTATTCGCATTACTGGGAGATCGCCTTTCCCCTGATATACTTATAGGGTGCTCACATCATCAGAGTTTAGAAAGTGGAATGAGCATCCTGTGGTGTGTTTTCCCAGTTGCCAAAAGGGATGTTCCTTTCATACACACTTACCCCCATTCACACACACTTGCTGGATTCAAACCCCTACCCAATTATGTTATGACACTTGAGACGGACCCATTAGCAGAGCGCGCTATTCGAATTACCGAGAGATTTCTTTTCTCCTGATATACTTATAGGGTGCTTACATGATCAGTGTCTAGAAAGGGGAATGAGCATCCTCTGGTGTGTTTTCACAGTTGCTAGGAGTAACATTTGGACCAAGTGTGTGAGCATGCCCAGTTCAGCCTTCCCATGGCATGTTGTGTGAAAGATGTCTCATTTATCTAAGTGTGTGAGCATGCCCAGTGTGGGCTTTCCATATGTTGAACTCTGCAGCCCATCACATTTGTGGATGAGTGTGACCTTCAACAAATACCTCCAGTTTATGGTTGTGTGTTCTGTGCCATGTTGTGTAGTTACTGTCCAAATGCTTTTTGTGTGAACACAACAGGGAGTATACTGTGCCTGCAGGTTTTGCATGGGATTCTTTGCACACAATTGTCAACATCCGTTCATACTGACCTAACACTGTAGTACTGTATAGTGTAGTGGTTCAGTACTTTCACCGTGGTGGTCAGTATCCTGGGCTTTAGTTCTATCACTGCTTTACATTTCCATAGTGTGTACAACAGCCTGGTTAGGGTCCAGTTGTGCACATCTGCACAAAGGCGGTGCCTCTACAGACCATGGTAATTACTGCCCCATAAGCTTAACAAGTCTAGTCTGCAAAGCTATGGAGAGGATCATAATTGAGCTCATAAACAAAGATATAGGGGACATGCAGACATTGTACCCATCCCATTTTGGCTTGGTCAAGGGCAGATCATGCCTTTTGTACTGGGTTGACATCTTCAAAATGGTCACTTAGGCCATTGTTGGGGAAAGGCAGTCCATACAGCCTACCTTGGCCTTGCAAACACTTTCAACACAATACCCCACTCAGGTATTGTGGAAAACCCTAACAACTGAAATGTAAACCCATATGTCACAAGATGGGTTGCAAACTGGCTTAAGGACGGGACCCACAGGGTTAGAGTTGCTGGCACTATGTTAGACTCCAGGCTGGTCACAGGTGGTGTCACACAGGGCTCAGTCCTTGGCCCCTATTGTTTGTCATGTACTTCCCAGAAGTACAGGCCAACATGGGAGGACTTTGGCTGACAATGTTTGCAGATGACTGCACACTGGGCGCCATAGTGGACAGTGCATCAGACATGGATATCCTTCAGAAGGGACTCACGGTAACTGATAGCCGGTGCCAGAGCCATGGCCTGAAGTCAAAGTGCACAACATGTGTAGACATACCCTTCAGGAAAGGCAAGGTAACCCCAAGCTACCATATAGGTGGCAATCCTCTAAGCACAGAGGAGGTTATCATGGACCTGGGGACCCAGGTTGACAGTCGCCGTTCTTCTGACACTCACATTGCTAAAGTGGCTAGACAGACCTTCTACATTGCCCACCTGATCAGGATGGGATTCACATCCAGATCTAGTGGGTCATTGTTCCCCTGTACTCTTCACTTATCAGACCGGTGATCAAGTAGACTGCCCTATTCTAGATGTATCTCACCCAGAATCTGCAGCAATTGGAGACACCCTGAATGTCCCCCACCTAAAGGATCAAGGAACCCCAACAGCTGTCATATGCTGCCAGATTGAAGACACTCCCACTCTATTCACTCACATACCGTCTGCTTAGAGGTGACATGTGCCTGACATGCAAGGCCATGTCCAAACAGGGATTAATGGACATGCTCCACCTCAGAATCGGCAGATCCACCTTAACCACTAGTGCAAGTGACTTACACCTTAGCAGGGATGTACGTTGGACATGTTTGAGGGATGGAGTTATCACCCGGAGACTCCCTATGCTGTGGAATACAATCCCAGTCCATGTGAGGCAAAGCACCTTGCTGGCTGTGTTCAAGAGGTATCTTGACCTGTGGATGGAAGGTCATACGTTTCACCCGGGGATTGTCACTGTGTCACTGCTGGAGAGAGGCATGACAAAATAATGGGCACAGTACTGTTTCCGTATAAGGGGTGGTGTACACCAACAAACTCTGTGCTAGGCTTATACCTGCCTTAGGGAAGATAGCCTAGTATAAACCTATGCACTTATGAACCTATCTGACCATGTTGCATTATGTTCAGATGTGAACTACTTACAACAGCCTCATCCAACATCAGTAGTGTATTCCACAACATGGGTGTACATTGGCAAACACTACCGGTGTGCCCTAGGCCATTTCTAATGCTAGTCGGAGAGTGTGTTTGTCCGTCAACACATTGTAAGTGTAGTTTGCCATGACATATGTCTTGTTTAGTATACTGTGCCTCTGTCTACCTGTGACATAACATTGATACCCAGGGTAAACCTCCCATCTCCCATCCACTCATTAGGATTCCTGTTGAGGGTAATCAACAAGTGTCTCTACATACAACCTGTACTGGTAGTGTACTCATGCGTGGGGTGGCTTCTGTGTTATGGATAATGCAGTACAGCCTGTCCTATGTATGTCAGTGCTGGGGTTCAGGTCCCTCAAGTGCATAGCTCCCTGCCATTCAGATTGTACAAGGTGCAGCATGTGCATTGATTCCAGCTTGGACATGGCTTTCTACATCAGGCACAGCTTGCATCTGGGTGGACAGCATGGCAGTGTGTGGAGCTGCACTCTGTTTAATCAGGTGACACATTACATGTGTTCCAGCTCTTTCATACTCCTGGTGAGGTACTGTTGTGGACTTTACAGGTGCTGGATGTGTCTGCATGAGGTAGACCCCACAGGGGCTGTTGTGGTCATTTCTAATGCTGATGAAAGATAACTGCAGAACCACGATGACCTCCCCTTAGCTACATGTCAGAAAGCATGGACCATGCAATCACAAATAAAAACAGGACCCTCTCTACAAAGGGGAAGTGGCCTGTCTGGTGTACCCCAGCCATAAACAAACTGTATGACAGATGAGGGTTACTAATGCAAGACAGAGCTACATCTCCAGAAGGGAAGACAGCTGTGATCAGCACTAGTAGAAAGCTACATTATCTCATAAAGACATGCAAGGTCAACTTGGGGACATAAATCACCAAAGACAATGAAGGTAACCACACTGCTTTCTTCAGTTATGTCAGACACCTGGTTGGGAACCCTCAGATATGCTCAGAGTTGGTACACAACAACATATATTCCAGTGACCTGACAGATATTGGCAACATTCCGGTGGACAGCTTCAGTGTGATTTACCCCCTCCCTCACCCCCAAAAGAAGATAGTTATCACTGCTGTATGTAACCTCACTGTCATCTTGGATGTCCATGTGAGAGCCGCACTCAGCAAAGACAAGTACACAGCATCAATGGGACCTGCTGGTATCCCCGGTTGCATGCTATGTGAACTCCAGAAGGAGCTGGACCCGTATATACAACTGCTATTTAACCTTAGTCTTGCTACAGGATATGTACCTGAACACTGGCATACAGCAACAGTGGTCCCACTCCATAAAGGAGATGCCTACACAGACCATGGCAACTACCACCACACAAGCTTAACCAGCCTTGTCTGCAAAGCTATGGGAAGAGTCATTATGGAGCTCTTACACAGACACATTGCTGACCTACGGACCCTTTTTCCCACCCAGTTCAGCTTTGTACAGGGCAGATCCTGCCTTTTGCACCTAGTTGACTACTATGAAACTGTCAGTAGGGCCATCGATGAGGGCTACACAGTCCACACAGCCTACCTGCACTTGGCTAAGGCCTGTGACACAATACCCCACTCAGGCATCATAGCCAAGCTCAACAGCTGACATATAACAGCATATGTCACAGGATAGGTTGCAAAATGGCTAAGAAACAGAACCCATAAAGTCAACATTGCAGGTGCCTTGTCAGATTCGAAGCCAGTCACAGGTGGTGTCCAACAAGGATGTGTCCTGGGACCCCTCTTAATTGGTATTTACCTTTCAGATGTGAAAGCAAACATAAGGGGGTTGTGGCTGACAAAGTTTGCAGATGACTGCAACCTAGGCACCATAGTGCATATATCAGCTGGCACACACATCCTACAGACTGCCGTCACAAAGGCGGATAGCTGGTGCCAGACGCATGGCCTGAAACTGAATGCAACTGATGTGTATTCATCCCCTTTGGGAGGAACAAAGTACCCACAGATCAATATATAGACAGCAACCCACTGAGCACAGAAAACAAATCAGACACCTGGGGACACATGTAGATAGTGACATCTCTTTTGACACCCCTGTTACCAAAGTGGTTAGGAAGACTTTCTATCTTGCCCACCTTATCATGGAGGGTTTTCCATCAAGATCATAGGAGGTCATTGTTCCACTATCCTTCTCCCTTATCAGGCCCATGATTGAATACAAAGCCCCATATGGTATGGACCTCACCCAGCACTTGCAACAGCTGGAGAGACCCCAAAAGTACCTACCATGAAGATCAGGGTTCTTCAACACATGTCATATGCTTCCAGAATAGAGGAAATCCAGCTTTATTCAGTGTCATACCGCATACTTACAGGTGACCTATGCCTGACATACAGGACCATGTCCAATCAGGATTTGGTGGACATGCTCCACTACAAGCAATCCAAATCCACCAGAGCCATGAGAGCTGAGGATTTGAACCTCAGCACATACATGTATAGGACATGCTGGAGGGACAGAGTCATAACTCAGAGGCATCTCACACTCTAGCAGAGTATCCCAGTTCATGTTTGACAGAGTCCCTCACTGACTCTCTTCAGGAGACATCTGGACAACTGCATATGAGACAGAGGCACAGACTAGACAGAGGCACAGTAATGTTATTCAGTTACGTAAGGCGGTCATAATGTGTCACTACTACGTCAGAGGCACAATATTCGGAATCTATTCTGTACACTTATTACCACTATATAGGGTGGCAATAGCCACATCACTATGGCTAGGCTTACACATGCACTAGGGCAGATAGCCTAGTAGTAAACTATGATGCTATGAAACACTGGTGTATGTGTAGGTATTGTCAGTCAAGCACTATGATGTGGTTTGGGGGGCTTGATATCTCCCTGTATTCCAACATTGTTTTGTCTATTCCTTCTAGCATGTCTAGGGATCAGTTGCTAGTGTCCTCTCCTGCTCAGCTGGTGAACCTGGGAATATTGAGGCAATGTTACACTTGCCTCATGTACACTGACAACCCTCTCCTTCTCCCATAAAACACACATACATGTGAGAGATGCAACTATATAGCCAAAGTGGAGGCTGAGCTCTCTCAACATAAGACTAGCAAGACCAGGGAGAAGGTGAAGGTAACCACATACATCACAAATCCAGTCTCACATGGCACTATCACAACATAAGATCATACACATAGACACACAGAGACATACTCGGAGGCTCTCATCAGAATTCTACCAAACCGGCAGTGGCTACCACAGCAGACACTCACACAACTGCCTCCACAGGGCACAGCACATGCTACACATTGACCACAGAGTCGGTGTGCCAAACAGTCACAGCCCTTAAGGCCGAACACACTGCCAGACACACTTGTCATAGGTGACTCCATAGTCAGACACACTGACGTCCCGCTCACCAGATCGAGTACGGAGGAGGTCACAGTATGCTGCCTATCGGGCACTGGAATCCACCACATAATGCAAGCACTCAGGTCACTCAACTGCAAGTACAAGTCTGACCCAGTCATTATCCATGCTGGTGTGAATGACCTGAGATGTACCTCCCTGGACTACATGGTAAGAGACATAGAGGATCCCTCTGATTATGTAGGCCAGGCAGGTATGACCCTGACCTTGAGCAGTATCCTACCTTCACCAAGTATGATGCCACATAAACAGAGACAAGATGATCAGCTGTAATAGTTTGCTTAAACTATGGTGTCATTCAAAGGGGGTCCAATGTCTGTCTGCCTGGGATGACATGCTGGACAGGCCACGCTGATTTGCAAGGGACAGCTTGCACCTGTCACCCCTGGGCTTCCAGATTTCGGCTGATGCTCTTGCCACCCCCATTGTGCCTTTTTTATGCAAGATTCAGATTCTACACCTACCACCCTAGAACACAGTAAAGGAAGGACACTAAGGGTAATGCTGCTCAATGCCAGAGGTCTCAACCTCAAGCTGCACACACTCTATGCCCTTCTCAGTATGTAGCACATTGATGTCTGTGCTGTGCCTGAAACCTGGTTCACAGCTTCTGACAGCACCCCGGCACTATCGGGTGTTCCTCATATCATGCGTTCCGGCACCAGAATCCAGACAACACCAAGAAAGGAGGGTGGGTGTCCATATTCATCAAGGACACCCTCACCTCATGGTTGGTGGCAACACACGATGCATCGGAGACCATCCAGGTGCCAGTGACCGTAGGCAAGACTGCTCTGCAGTTTGTAGCATGTTACATGCCACCCTCTCAAACTCAGGTACCTCACACAGCTGTCCTGCAAACACTGAAGGGGATAAATGTATCTCCAAACACCATCCTACTGGGTGATTCCAACTATCCACATATAGACTGGGATCACTAATCAAGCCACAACACTCTAACACAAAGGTTCCAAGAGTTCATACACTCAAATGCCATGGAACAACTGGTCCCAATCCCCACAAGTGGAGGCAACATACTAGAACTCATCACGAACATGGGGTCACACTGTTCAACACCAGAAGTATAGCCATCATTGGTGAGATCAGATCATGGACTAATCTCAGTGGGAGTCCACATCCCACCCACACCCCAGATAGAAAAACAAACAGTGACAACCTTCTCAAATGCCGACTTCACATTTCTAAGGACTGGTGTGGTCTCTTTCAAGGCCCCCAAGCCAGCGGACACCATTACCCAAGCCACTGTATCACTTACACATGCCTTCTACCAGCACCTCCAGGACTGCATGGATCAGGCAATCCCAAACAAAACAAAGACTCTTTGTACCACAGGCAAGCATCCAGTCTGGTGGACCCTAGCCATAAACAAGCTCTACAACACAAGGAAGGAGCTACTACAAGATAGAGAGAAATCTGTAGAAGGGAGGACACCCCTGCTCATTGTGAGTACAGCACTGGGTTCCCCCATACAATCATCCGAGGCGAGTTTTGAGAGTAAACCCACTCAGGACTCAAGGGACAATCATGAGGCCTTTTTTACCTATATTTGAAACCTGGGAGGGAACTCCCAGATATGCTCAGAATTAGTTCGGAATGATATAAATATCACTGAACCTACAGACATTGCCAACATACTGGCTGACAGGTCCAGTGCAGATTTCTCCACCCCCCTCCCCCCAACTGGAGGGGTATCTACACCAGAGGATTGTAGCCCCCCAAACATCTCCGATGCTGGGGTGGGAACTGCTCTATCCAAGGCGGAAAACACTTTATCCATGGGACCAGATGGTGTCCCCAGTTGTGTGCTCCATGAACTCAATGAGTAATTACACCCACAGTTAGGGCAGCTGTTTAATCTTAGCCTCATCTCAGGATATGTGCCCAAGGAGTGGCATACGGCAATGGTGGACCCACTTCACAAAGGAGGTGCCTCCACCAACCCCGGAAACTACCATCCCATCAGCTTGACAAGCCTGTTCTGCTAAGCTATGGAGAGGATCATAATGGGAATTATAAATGAAGACATAGGGGACTTGCAGACGTTGGATCCAATCCAGTTTGGCTTTGTCAAGGGCAGATCATGCCTTTTAAACTTGGTTGACTTTTTCAGGACAGTCACCCAGGCCATTGACGTGGGCAAGGCAGTCCACACAGCCTACCTTGACCTGGCAAAGGCTTTCGACACAATACCCCACTCAGGTATCATTGAAAACATCACCAGCTTAATTGTGAACCCATACATCACAGCATGGGTTGCAAACTGGCTAAGTGACGGAACACACAGGGTCAAAGTTGCTGGTGCCATGTCACACTCCAGAGCTGTCACACATGGTGTCCCACAGGGCTCAGTCCTGGGCCCACATTTGTTCAGCATCTACTTTTCAGACGTACGAGCAAACACAGGAGGATTATGGCTGACAAAGTTTGAAGATGACTGCAAACTGGGAAGCATAATTGGAACCCCATCTGACACAGACATCCTTCAGAAGGGTCTCATAGACACAGATAACTGGTGCCAGAGCCATGGCCTTACGTTAAATGCTAAACAATGCATAGTCATACCCTTCGGGAACAACAGGGTTACCCCTAGTTCCCATCTAGGTGGCAATCCTCTAAGCACAGAAGAGGTTATCAGGGTCCTGGGCACCCAGGTTGACAGTAATATTTTGTTTGACACTCACATTGCCAGAGTAGGCCTGGGGCAGTTCCTGCTATTAGGACAGAGGTGTGACCTGGTAGTATCAGGGTGCTGCTGTGGGCTTTGACCCTATTTTCTATTACAGCACTGATATCTACATTCTCTATACTGTGTGCGTTTACACTGCACGCATTTATACTTCTGGCATTGGGTAGCATTACATCTAGGTTACTATCGCTTGTGGTACTTATGAGGGAGGTTTGTGTTTTTTGTGGTTTATGATTGGTGTGGGTGGATGTTAGTCGGGTCCTCAGGTGTGCATATGGTACATGGTATTACATTACTTAACACATGGCATTCATGCCTCAGGTGGTGCTGCAGGGCTGCCTCTGTCGGATGCACATACTACACTCCCTGTGCATGTTTGGAAGCAGGTTGTGTCATGTTAGGCATCCCTGTTACTATATGAGTGAGTCAGAGTGGGTATCAGTCCCACTGTTCCTACTGACCAAGTGTATGTGCTATGCGTTGCCTCTTTGCCAAGGCCAGGGCATACTGGGCACGCCTCCTTCTGCCTACTGGGACAAGGTCAGGTTGTTCCTCCTCCGAGTCACCCTCTGCCTGTGGTGGTCTTGGCAATGGTGGGGGGATGTTAGGCCCAGCCCTGTGCTGGTCCTGCTGCAGCTGTTTCCACAGGATCATATTGTGTAGCATAGCACATATCATGACCATTTGGGTACATGTAGTTGGTGTGTACTGCAAGGCTCCACCAGATGTGTCCAGACACCGGAACCATGACTTGAGCAGCCCAAACACACGCTCTATGACATTACGTGTTTGTGCATGTGCCTCATTATGGCGTTCCTGTTCAGGTGTGTGTGCATTTCTGATGGGTGTCATCAGCCACGGCTCAAGTGCATAACCTGCATCCCCCACTAGGTGTCCGTGTGGGAAGCCCCCACTGGCAAATGATTGGTACAGCTGCGTCAGATGCCAGATGTGGGAATCGTGGTAGCTCCCAGGGCAGCCAGCACACACATTCATTTTTATGCCCTGGGCATCACACACGACCTGGCAGTTGATGGAGGGGTATCCCTTGTGGTTAATCTAGACTCTACCCCGCTCACCAGCTGGTGCTTTGATGCGTACGTGCGTGCAGTCTATTGCACCCAGCACCTCAGGGTATCCCGCTATTTGCTGGAAGAGATGCATATTGCTGGCCACAACCTCACGGTCATTAGGGACATATATATGATCACCGACATGTGCTGACATGGCATCCAGGAACTGGTGCAGTACCCTGGAGGCTGATGCCTGTGATATCCCCATCATATCACCAGTTGGTCTCTGGAAGGTACCTGTTGCTAGTATTCTTAGGCCAACACATACCTTGGTTTCCACTGGGATGGGTTCCCCTCTGTTGGTTCTGTGTGTGAGATGTGGCCTGCACAGCTCAACAATCTGCTGCAGAAGGTCTCTGTCCACTCTGTAGCGCTCTACTATCTCCAGCTCATGTAACCCATGGTAGGTGACCCTGGGCCTGTATATTCTTCTCCTTCTCCTCACTCTGGGTTGTCTGTCGGCATCTGCATTGACACCACCCTCAGCAATTCGCCTTTGCCTGATTATAACAGCTATGGCAGCCCCTAGCATTTCTGCTCTGAGTTCAGCTTTTTCAGTTTTCAATTCTGATAGCTTACTTTCTTGCAGTATCTCTTGTGAGAAACACCCTGCACTGCTCTTTGGAGTGTTTTAAGTGCTGGGTTGGGCTTCTAGTCTGCCTGCATAATTGCCTGCTTCCAATTGTTTCAAACAATTAACTGCAGCAGTATCCTCTGGCAGTTTCCGTGTAATTTAGTTGTTTCCTGTTTCCTCTCTGTTTCCTGAGGGGGAGCAATGTGCACACCAGCTTAAACATGCTCACAGTCACTTAAATGCGCGCACACATCCTTACACGGTATGAACTAGGCTGATTCATGTTAAAACGTGCGCACACTGCCTTAAACACGTGCACGCTCACGCAAACCGTTTACAATGGTTTGCAACACGCTCCCATATGTTGAGCCTGCCTCATACGCCAAGACATGCGCATGCACGATATCAAGAAACTTTGAGTGTAGGGATAGCGTAAGCCTTCAGTTTCTTGATTTTCCTAGTGTTCTGTTGGGACACACCTCCCTCCCTGAAGTCTGTCTGTCATCTTTCACCTTACATTGCCCTCCAATCTGGTACATTTGAATCTATCCTTCCCCCCGTGATGTCACCTACCTCTTACTCTGTTCCTCCCCCTTCTCTAACTCTTACACTACTCAGAAAGTGCTCATTACCTATGTGGCAGTGTGATTCAGTATTGTAACCCTCATTTACATAGGATTGCCTAGTAATGACTAGTTACATGTCTTACGGAGCTTCCCCTTGACAACCACTAAACGGAGGCCATATTGTTTTTGGTCTGCAAGTCCCTCCATTGACATTACATGTGATACATAAATCCCACAATTGTGGGCTTATAAGCTTCGGTTTTCAGTTTTAGGTAGCGCACCCCGTTTGCGCGGGTGTGCACTGCAGTTAAACCTCAAAATCCCGTGAAAAAAAAAAGTTATATTACATATTTTTGCAAGACTTTTTCATGCCAATGGCCACATATTTGGCCATTGGCATGCTTAATGACACAAATGCACCCTTTATTTGGAGCTGACATAGCTCCGTTTTTAATTTTGCAGAAATGTACTCAGTTGTCAGCTGAGTACATTTCTGCAGCTAACACGTCCGTTACACGGACTGGTTTCTGCTTCGTGGATCGCTCAGATACCTCATTTGCATATCTTTCAGCTGCAAATGAGGTATTGAGCATTTCCACGCCCAGTCCGTGTAAGAGATGTGTTAGCTGTCTCTTACACGGAGATTTGGGCTGTTCCTGAATCAGGAGGCTTACACGGAGGCTTACACTACTCTTGAACTCTGTGTAAGCCTTCCTGAATCCGGCCCATAGTATTAAACAAAAATGTTAAATAAAGTACATGAATTTAAATTAAGTCCTACAATACTGTATTGTACCTAAATGAGTATACATAAATTATTTTACAATGCAGTAGTAGATATTTGAGAGCAATACATTTCTTTACTTTGATTTGATGCCACCGATCAAGTTGAAGTTAAAAGAGAGAAAGTAAGACAGATATTATTAAATGAGAGAGAGAGGAACAACAGTGGATGAGAACTTAGATAAACTATATCCATATAGTATATATATATATATATATATATATATATATATATATATATATATATATATATACATATACATAGACAGATATATACACATAATCCCCAGGAAAGGGGAATATTCTGCTACCTGAGGATTGTTATCACACGCCTGATGACCATCTGTCTGCTTTGACCAAATGGTGTTGACCAGACAGATGTTGGCATACTTACCATTCAGTCAGGTGTCCTACTCCCAAATAGATCAAAATGTGTGGGCATGTATATATCTACAGCTATATCTATCTACTGTAAGATATATATCTATATCTATATCTATCTATCTATCTATATATATACATATATATATATACATATATATATAATAGCCATTTCTGTGCATTTAAAGTGTTTTTTGATTGTATCTGCTTTATTTTCTGAAAAAAAGAAAAAATATATACTTGTTTTCCCGCCTTTCTAAGCTAGTATAGTCCAGTTTTCAGGTTAGTGCTGAATTCAGACCTGTGTTACAAGTTTCTGTGTTTGCCCATACCTTACTTTAATAGAAAGAAGTTTCTCTGTTCACTGTGAGAGAAGGAGCTTTGAGCAGCCTATCTGCCCATGGAGGAGTGGTTTCAGCCCAGAAATTAGTAGTTTATTGGCCATTTTTGGCTAATTTCTATCTCTTTCATTTCCCTGCTATAAAACTCACATTTGCACTGTTTTGCATGCCAGGCAGTGCCAGTTAGCTAGGGTATAACCATTCCCAGCACCACAAAGTCTACTCTTCAAATTTTTTCTTGGAACTAGACAAACTTTGAACTTAAGCACTTAAACCATTCACTTCTCATACCGGCACTTGCGCAAAACTCATAGCAGGCACTAATAAATCTTAGCACTAGACCCCCCCCCATACTGTAGAGAAGGACAAGGCTCTCTATTCGGCCTTACCAGACAATCAGTAAAACAGTTCACTGTACCTATCCAGGGATGTCCAAAGGGTAGTTTTAGGTGTACTCTCCCGTCCAACTGGTGAATCTTGGCATTTTGAGGCAATGTTACAATTGCCTCATGTGCACAGACAACCCTCTCCTCCTTCCACCAAACACTAATACATGCGAGAGATGCAAAT
Organism: Protopterus annectens; assembly: GCF_019279795.1. NCBI lineage: Eukaryota > Metazoa > Chordata > Ceratodontiformes > Protopteridae > Protopterus > Protopterus annectens. The sequence goes on along the minus strand of NC_056725.1, from coordinate 1,291,109,187 downwards.
ATACAGCCAAACTGGAGGCTAAGCTCTCTCAACCCAAGAATGGACTAGGCAGTAAAGAGGGGAAGGGAATTACTTGCATCACACTACCAGTCTCACAAAGACCTATGAATCCAGCACCGGCAAATCATCAGATGTAGAGAGAGTGAAAAAATATTACCTGGTATTTTGGAAATTTGATAGAATATTAGGAATTATATTTGAATATATCAAGAGTTACCATGCTAGTGGGAGGGGAGAAGCATATGGGAGTAAGGTAATAATCTATGGTAACTGAAACAAAGGAGGGAAAACTGAGTAGAATTATTAGATAAAACAAGAAGGCTGCTGGCCAGGTGGTCAGGAATTGTGGCCATATTGATAGATTAGGACAGAGGTATCAGAGAATGAATTTTGCTTTTGATATTATATGTTATGTTCTAAGCCCATAGGAAAAACATACTGAGTGAGTTGTAAGCAATTGATTTATGTAGCTATGGTACAGGGAGATAAGGGAGAGTCAGGATGGAAAAAAGAGACACCAGGTAGTGGATGTTTGATTTAGGAAGTGTGCAGTGGTGATAAATATGGTACCAGAGACTGAGGCATAATGAGAATAGTCAGTTCAAATGGGTGGAGTGGCAGTCAGAGAGTAGTAAAGGAGATGTGATGGGTTTTTCAATGGATAGACTTAAATATGGGTAAAATGGCTTTAGGCATGCATGGTGGAATTCCAGATATAGGGAAAGCCAGAGATAAGGGTGTGGTTGTTGAGGACAATAGAAGAGAATGTAAGGAAGAAATTATTAGATGGGATAAGGGTAAGAAGTCAGAGTATCAAGAATAAAATAGCTAGAAAAATAGGAAAAATGTAAGCGATGATATGTAGGGCTTTATGAGAGAGAGGGAGAGAGAGAGAGAGATGCTAGCAATGCAATGGTTACGTCTTAAGAACAGTTAGATGAAGGACAATGCTTTATGTGAGAAGGAAGTCATATGGGAAGGCTATGCAGGTTATACAGGAGGATGTGGGAGGCAGACGTGGAATTTGATTTAAATTTATGGCTGTTACATAGGTAGCATGAGAAGAAGATAAGGGTAGAGGAAAGGAAGGCAACCTATGGCACAGAGGGATAATGCCCTGATTGTGCCCCAGATTACTCATGTTTGATTAGAGGTACAGGAAGGATGTGAGTGAATGACCAACAGCAGCTAGCCTGTCCTGGTGGGAGGGAGGCAGCTTGGCTCACTGACATAGCAGCATGAAGAGGCTGGAGAACTCTGTCATTGAAGCAGTGAACCACATGGTCAGAGGTTGCACATGGGTGGAAGCATAAACATACCTCCTAAAGGTAGCAGATCTTTCAAGCCTGCTTTGGGGTGGTGGATTAGATCATGCTTCATGCCAGCAGTATGACACTGCACTAGCATCCTTGACCTCCTTTCTGACCCTGCACATGGGTCAGGTAGAGCCATGTGGCAGCCAAAGAGAGTCTAATACGCCAGGTGAAAGAGAAGAGCAGCTGGTGGTAGCTGATGGTCAGCCACATGGAGCTAAAACAAAAGTGGGGGAAGGAAGATCTGAATGTGTGGACTATTGGAAGTGTACAGAACCAGTGACAGTCTATATTTGCTGGTATTACTCACATATGACAGAGGTATGGAAGTTTATTACAAAGTTATGGGGAAACATATCACAGGAAGGCTGAGCACAGTTAGATTTTTCAGGATATCTGGTCTCTAAAGAGGAGAGGAAAGCTAAGAAAAAAGAAAGCACAGAACTCCTGTTGACTGCACAATGGTTGAAGATGGAGAATGAAGGATGCAGGAGACCAACTTATAGTGCTCAGGGGAGGGTAAAATTATTAGACAGAGCTTAAAACATACAGGAAAGACTGATGCTAATGAAAGGGCAACATTCATCAAGATACCTTAGATAAAAGGCAGATGTTGAAGGTGAACTAGGGCAGGTAGAAGGTGGGGTAGCTTAGGCTCAAATTGATTAGGGCTTTAAGGGGGTTGTTTTTGGATTAGACATGCTAAATGAAACAGTGGAGGAAAAGGGAAGTTGCCTTCCACTTGGAAAAAAATAAAGAAAAACTAGGAATACAAGAGAAGAGTAATAAAGATGCACAGAATGCAAAATATTTAAGAAATCTGTGTGGTGTATTTCATCTACCTCCTTCTTCACCCTGATTAATGTCATATAGAGTTGAGAACATTGTGGGTTTTGAAGGAGGGGAAAAAAGCTTAATCCAGATTTAAAATTGGAAGGATTTTGTTCAGGCCAAAGATACCAATGTATACACAGTTGTAAAGGAAAACATGAAGAAGGAAAACATTGATCAGAGTAAAGGTACAATATGTAGGAAGAGTGGGGAGTAGGTGCTTCATCCCAGTGTATGAATATTGCCTTAGTATAGAAAGAATAGCTAATACATAAAGATTCTTCATCTGTGTGAGTAGAAACAGGTAATGAGGGTGCAATCACTGGGATTGCATGAGCATATGATTTATTTATGTTGCATTAAAAGTCTAATAAAACAGACTTAGAACAGAACAAAACTGATACATTTTGAAACAAGCATTATTTTCTTGAAGGTCCACAGCAGAAAATTCTGGCATAACAGTAGTTAAATAGTGCTATAATCCAAGGTAGACAGAGGTTACCTGTCATTCTACATTTGGATGAAGGTACATTAGATAAGTTCAAAAGTAAATTAGATGAGTTCAAACTTGTTAATTGTCTATTTGTTGACATGGAACACCCTTATCACTTTTCTGCACAGGGAGTGACTGCCAGTGAGGTTTCTGTTTGTGCACTGGAAGTAATTCAGAGTTTTAGCACTTTTTTTCCTTTTCATACACACACTTGTTGTTAAACACTCATGTTGCTAAAGTAGTCAGGAAAACCTTCTACATTGCCCACCTGATCATGAAGGGTTTCACATCTAGATCAAGGGAGGTCATCGTCCCCCTGTACTCATCACTCATCAGACCTATGATTGAGTACAATGCCCCATTCGGAATGTATCTGATCCGACACCTGCAACAGCTGGAAAGGCCCCAAACGTTCCTCACCAAAAGGATAAAGGGTCTCAAAAATATGTCTTATGCTGCCCGACTGAAAGAACTCCAGCTCTATTCAGTCTCATACCGCTTGCTCAGGGGTGACCTGTGCCTGACATATAAGGCCATGTCAAACCCAGATTTGATGAATATGCTTCACCTCAAAAAATCTAGATCCCTCAGAACCACAAGGGCGGGAGACTTAAACCTTGACATGGTTATTAATAGAACGTGCTGGAGGGACAGATTCATCACCCAGAGACTCCCTATGCTGTGGAACAAAATCCCGGTACATGTGAGGCAGAGCACCTCGCTGGCCTTGTTCAAGAGGAATCTTGACCAATGGATGGGAGATCACAGATATACCCCAGGGATTACTTCAGTGTCACTGCTTGACAGAGGCACAGCAAAATAATAGGCATAGTTTTATTCAAACTAAAGGGGTGGCGAAAGCCACATAACTATGGGCTAGGCTTATAAATGCCCTTGGGCAGATAGCCTAGTATGAACCTATGAACCTATGAACCTATGAACACATACATACATACATACATATATATATATATATATATATATATATATATATATATATATATATATATATATATATATATATATATATATATAGAGAGAGAGAGAGGGGGAAAGAGAGAGGCTTATAGATGATTGTAGAAGTTTACTTCAGGAAAACAAATGAGTAAAAACATTCTGTTAACCTATACCCAATGAAACTGGTATTATTTGACATACTGATCCTAGTAAATTAAACTATCTGCATTGCAAAAATGCAGCCATGCACTTACTAATTCTTACACCAAAACAAACATTTCATTTCAAAGACACATATAAATAAGCAGTCACTACTATAAGAACTCCTGAGATGTACTTAATATCTCAGACTCCGAATCACCAACTAAACATAACAGACATATGAGGGACTTTTCCTCCATATCCCCCAACATGGGAGCTTAACCTTTTCACCCCGTTACTAACATATACCATTTTCACAGTCAAATGACCACAACCAAAGTGCAACATGATGTAGACAAAAACAACTATCAGCAACCATATAATAAAAAAACACACATACTCACAACCCGTATATGTGTGTACATGTGCATGCCTTTCTCTCACTCTGTCCATATATGTTTGTCTGTGTCTATCTATCTAATCTATCTATCTATCTATCTATCTATCTATCTATCTATCTATCTATCTATCTATCTATCTATCTATCTATCTGTCTATCTATCTACTGGGGTGCCTTCTGTGTGGAGTTTGTATGTCCTCCCTGTGTTCGCGTGAGTTTCCTCTGGGTGCTCTGGTTTCCTTCTACATTTCAAAGACATGCAGTAAGTGGATTGGACATTCTTAATTGGATATAGGTGTGAGTGTGTGTGGTGTGAGTGTGGTGAGGATGAACTACCTTGGCAAGGCTAGCCACCTGGCAGTATAAACCATGGATCTATAGGATTCGCTGTTGAAGAGACACCCTAAACTCATGTCCAAAAATGGGAAAGGGGGTTATCGATGGATGGATGGATGGATGGATGGATGGATGGATGGATGGATGGATGGATGGATGGATGGATGGATGGATGGATGGATGAAAGTTCCACATAACCTGTCAGGGAAGACATTCAGAACCCAAACATATGAATAAGAATAGAAATTATTCCATTATTAAAGGTATAATATGTTCTTCTGAATCTCTTGTATTCAGCAATAACAAAACAGACTGCAATTTTTCCCACATGGCTTCATCAATAAAGATTACCATTGTTCAATATGCAAATGTATGTGTTCCCTAACCCTACCCCAGCCCCTAATCCCAAGCCTATACATTATGTCTGTAAATACTCTTTCCCTAACAGTACCACTACACAGACAAAGTATGGTGAGAAGGTAATTTTTTTAACCAATCAGAAAAGGATACTGTTTCCATTTGGTCATTTTCAATAGTTTGGACTTGCAGTGATATTTTGGGATTCACTGTTCTTAATATGCTTGGTGTGTGTGTGGTGTGTGTGTGTATGTGTGTGTGTGTGTGTGTGTGTGTGTGTGTGTGTGTGTGTGTGTGTGTGTGTGTGTGTGTGTGTGCAGTACAATTGTGTAAAATCTTACCATAACAATAGATGTCCTTCTATTCACTGTTTGAATATTCTACATAGAAGGGATCTCCCACTCAGGGCAGCCCGACACTCATCCAGTATGCAAAAGCATAAATGATCTTGTATGTGCTATACATTACATTTATGCTCCTCACACAGAATGTTGGGCATACAAGGGAGGTATGGACTCAACTACCAAGAACTGAATTGCTCCAGAAGAGGGCAGTCCCCATAGATCAAAAAAGTCAATGCACATCCAGAAGGGAAAACAATGCAGAATACACAAGAGGGGTTTGGAGGGAGGGAGCGAATACTGCAACAGGGAAGAGAAGGCCACCTACTGTTATAGTAAAGTTTTACACAACTGCACTATGTCCATCTATATCACCGTTGCAGTATTCTACATAGAAGTGAAAGTAAAAAAGCTCAAGAAACAGAATGGGATGTGGAAGGCTGAAAAGAGCCCTCAACAAATCCACATAAAATGATTTCAGCAAAACCTGTTCTGGCCCTAGACATCATAGCCATCTTATAATATGTAGTGAATGTATGGACAGTTGGCCAAGTAGCAGCTTCAAGGATGGAACTGGTGTTCAACCCCTTGAAGAAAGCACCAGAAGATGTAACATCCCTAGTAGAATGAGCTCTAACAAAACTAGGCAGAGGTTTCCCATGAAACCAATAACAAAAGGAAATGGGCTTAGATATCTAGGAGGAGATGGTTTGCTTAGAAACATCCAAACCCAAACACCTGGGAAGAAAGGAAACAAAAAATCTGATCAGATTTATGAAAAGTCCTAGTTTTATTCAAATAGTACCTGAGCTGTCTGTGCAAATTCAAGGTGTGCAGGACTCTCACGAACAGACCAAGGAGACGGGAAGAAGGAAGGGAGTTCTCAATGATTCAGGACAGCTCATTTACTACACTGGGCATAAAAGAAGGATTATTATGAAGGGACACCCTGTCCCTGTCAAAAAATGAAACAGGAGGAATGGCCATAAGGGCCTTGAGTTCAGAAACCCGCCAAGCAGAAGTAAGAGCCAGTAATAAAACAGTCCTCCACGTACAATGTTGCAAAGAAGCAGAATCTTCAAGTTCAAAAGGAAACTAAATCAATTTTCCAAAACAAAATTAAGGTTCCCAAGGAGGAGGAATAGGTTTTCTTGGAGGCCTAATATGTAGAATGCCTCTAAAAATTTGTTTGACCTCAAAACAAGAAGTGAAAGGAGGATTCAGGAGCAGATAAGCACAAATGGCTGACAAATGAGCCTTCACAGAAGACTAGCTCAAGTCACACTAAAGAAACTGACACAAATAAGAGAGGACCAAAGGCACCCCCAATGAAAAAGGGTCCTGGTTACCAGCATGGCACCAGACTGAAAATCTTTTCCATTTGGACATATACAATTTTCTGGCTGAGGGTTTCCTGGCCTCCTATAAAACCCTGACAACATCCTCAGAAAAGAAGTGGCTGAAAGGAATCAAAACCCTATCACCCACAGTGTCAGTTGTAGAGTGGACAAGTGGACAAATGGGGGACGATGTGAGGAGATCCAATGGGCACGATAACTTGTGATGATTACCCCTGGCCAGATCTATTAAAAGTGGGATCCAGTGCTATCTTGGCCAAAAGGCAGTCACTAGCATGATTTTTTGGGGAATCCAGTGAAATCTTCTGCAGGACTCTTGGAAATAGAGGAAGAGGAGGGAAAGCAAAGAGAAACATCCCCTTCCAAGGAAAGGAAGGGGCATCCATCTTCCAGGCCAGATGGCATGGCACTCTGGAACAGAACAGAGGAAACTGCCTGTTCAGAGGGGAGGCAAAAAATATCTACCTGAGGAATACCACACTGACTGACAATGTCAAGAAACATGTCTCTGTGAAGCATCCATTCAGGAACTTGTATTTTGGACTTGCTCAAAAAGTCTGCCACTAGACTGTACTCTGAAGGAATATATACTGCCTGAAGAGTTAAATTATAACTGAAAGCCACTTCCCAAGCCTGAAGAGCCATCCTCCTGAGGGGATAAGATTCTGTGCCCCCCTGCTTGTTGAAATACAACATCACTGCAATGTTGTCCATGTATAACTTCAAGGGGCCTGGACTGAACATGGGATGAAAAGGCTGAAGGGCCAGAATCAGAGCTTTCATCTCTTTGATGTTGATATGGTCTGACTTCTGATTGGGAGGCAAAAGACCCTGAAGTTTCAGGTGACCAAGTGAAGCCCCCCACCGCATGTCGGAGGCATCGGTGAATAGCTTTTGAGAAGGGACTAGAGGCGGAAAGGGCTAGCCTGGGTTGAGAGTGAACAGTTGAATCCACCACTCAAATTCCTTCTTGAAACAGGGAAGAAGAGGTACACTGAAAGTCAAAAGGTGACACTCATGCAGCAAAAGTGACTTGAGGTATCACTGAAGCTTCTGCTTATGCATTCTGGCAAGAAGAAGCCCTGGAATAGAAGAAGCCATAAATCCAGGGCCAAAGAAACTCTCTGGCTGGTATGGCAGTCAGAGGAAGAAGAGACTGAAAGAAAGCTGTCAATGACAATACCTTTGGAGGTAGAAGAGAGCCCAACATATGCCCATCTAAATCCTGCATCCCAGATACACATGATCCTGAGAGTGAGTCAGGACAGATTTTTGGAAGTTGATAATAAACCCCAGATGTTGAAGAAGAGATATGGCAAACTGCACATCCTGTAATGATCAACTGGGAGAAGGCACCTGAAGTAACAGGTCATTTAGATAAGGAAAAATCTGAATGCTTTGAAGCCTGCAGAAAGCAACCACAGAGGATAGTCATTTTGTGAATATGCTTGGGGCAGTAGAGAGGTCAAACTGCAAAGCAGAGAACTGAAAATGAGAGAAAGACACAGAAACATAAAAACTCCCTGAAAAGAGATAGAATAGTAATATGAACTAAGCATCTTTCACTTTCATGGAACCCAGAAAAGCCTGGGGTAATAAAAAGGAAACGGAGTTTGAAGAATAAGTATCCAAAACGAAGGGACATTGAGAAAGGTGTTGATCCGAGATAGATTTAAAATGGGTCTCCAAGTGCCCTCGTTTTGATGAATCAAACTTCCTGGAGTAAAACTTCCTTCCCACTTGGGAGGAAGAGAGGACAGGTTGAATGGTTCCTTTGCTCACTAGGGAACCCACAGGAAATGAGGATTTTGCTCTAGAGGAGGTTGAGGAATCCCTAAAAAAGGAGAAATTTCCATGCCATAAACTAACCCTGATGGATGATAGCTAGAACACAAGAGTCTGAACTGATGGATGCCAACTTGTTAGAAAAAGGAAGAGCTGAAGAGACAAAGGACCCTGGTCTAAAAAAAGGGGGTGGGGCAAATTGTCAAAGAGAAGTAGGCTTATCAGATAAAGAATGCATCTGGACCACAGAAATTTGAGAAACCTTGACCCTTAGAGGCCTGGCGGGGTTGCCTGTGAACAAAAGCAGATCTAGAGGGATAATTCCTCTGGAACTTAGGGATAGGAGAGACAAAAATATGTTTAAAGTTCTGCAAGACTTTACCTTTCTCTTTAAGAGTCTTAAATATGTCAACAGCAGCAGTCCCAAAATATGTTTATTATCCAAAAGAGCATCCACCAACTTGACCTTAATATTCTCAGGTAGAGAATGGAGATGAAACCAAGAATAACACCTCATGGTGGACCCAAACGCCACAGCCCTAGAAGAGGTGTTAGCAACATCATAGCTACACTTAATAGAGTGACAAGCAACATGAGAAGCAGAACCTAAAATAGATAAGGTAGAGAATTTGCTTTCAGAATCATGGAGGGCAGAAATAACCTGACAATCCCGAGCAATGAGAGCATATCTGATCATGTGGTTCTGTTAATCAATAGCCCTATAGGCCAAAGTAGAAGCAGTGTAAATATTCTTACCAATCTACTCCATTGCCTTACTAGCTTTATCAGAAGATAAAAGTTTAGAATGTTTATCAGAAGAGATTGAGTCCACAGCAGGATCAGCAGAAGGACATTTAAATAAAAATGGTCAAGTCTCAGGCAACTCATAGAGCCTATCAGATTTTTGGGAGCAGGTGACTGAGAATCAGGAGACTTGGAAGCAGCAATGAAAGTATCTACCAAGGCTGCCAACAGAGGAGGAGCTGCCGATGGATTAAGAGTATCCACCTGAAGCAATCATAATATCTTCTCTGAATATCAGACACTTCAGAAGAATCCCACTTAAAAAAATTCCATCATGCTATCAATTGTGTCCCCAAAGGTAATTCCTCAAAAAGAGACCCAGGGCTAGCAGACTCTTCTTCATCAGAACCATAAGCCAAAGATGAAGGCATCTGTGAAGAATAGGACAAAGACTCCACACCAGTCATTGAATTCACATCCAGAGGAGTCTGATTCCCTAAGCTGTTTAGAAGGGGTAGTGGTCTAAGAAGGAGCAGGTACCAAAACCCTTTGAGGAGGCTTTAGGGCCATTAAGATATAAAACAAGCTCTGACTAAATTCTTGCCATTCCCTATGAGGATCCTTAGGAGGGACCTAATGTGCTTCAGTTTTTACCTTTTCTTAGAATGGACATCAGCCCTAATAAATACCAGAGGTTCCAACACTTGACAAGATTTGATAAGAGAACCCAGAACTTCCTCCCTGACCAATATCTGCAGAATCCCTCTAGGACCCACCAAGTTAATCAACCACAGTTCTCCCTTGATGTCTGGGCCAGATGTCTGCAAAGCCTCAGAAGATATGCAAAAAGATGAATACATGCCAGCCTCCGATGGGGTAATGGCAAAAGAATCCAAAGCAGACACTGAATGACCTACAGAGCTATTACCTGCTTCTAGATGGATGTCTATTGGAGGCTGGATGGCTAAAGAATCTGGAGAAGACTTCTTGGTCTTTTTACTTAGCAGGTGTATCTCAGGGTGAAAGGATTCTGCCATGGTACCCTGGGCTAACTGTTTAAGCCATTGATTTACAAGATAAATTGCCAGGGAAGGCAAACAGCTTCTGAGTGTCTTAGGCAGAAATGCCTTACAGATTCTACAAGAGGTATGGTCATGGGAAGCATAAAAAAAAATGAACTCTAGGGGGTAAAATAAAATAAAAGTCCAAAAAAAAATGGGGCACTTATCTGTTGTTGCTAAGTACTTAGTACAACAATAAGGCATTCAGGCCAACTGGCAAAAATGCATTTGATCTGGCAGCAGAGAGGTTCTGGATAGTTGCCTCCGTACGCCCCTTTTATGCCCCACATTCTGTGTGGGGAGCATAAATGTAGCATACAGCGCATACAAGATCTTTTAGGCTTTTGCATACTGGCCAAGTATCAGGCTGCAGTGGGTGGGAGATCCCTTCTATATAGATTACTGCAACAGTGATATAGAAGGACATATAAGGGTGATACACATTTCATATTTTTTTTTTTACATTGAATCCTGAAAAAACTCATAGAACTAAGTGAGTGATATTGTGGAACAGTGAGGTTTAGGAAATATACCCTTTCCCAAGAGTAGAGTGATCTTGGAGTTAATATATATAATTAGCAGGGGGTGATAAGGGAGCATGGATTTTTTTTGTTTTATTTTTGAAGTTTTTACTTTTGAATATTAGATGTCGGATGGGTAGATGTTCAATTGTATGACATTTTGATTAAATGTCACAAATCCATGTATGTGTACGTGTGTGTGTGTGTGTGTGTGTGTGTGTGTGTGTGTGTGTGTGTGTGTGTGTGTGTGTGTGTGTGTGTGTGTGTATGTGTGTGTGTGTGCATACAGACAGATACAGCACAGTTGTAGGGATTGTGTGGTCACTGTCCATTACATGGGGATGCTTCAGGCTTGTTACTTTCGAAAATGATTCTTCATTAAGATTTTATACATCACAATAAAATGGCAGTTGAGGAATTGGTCTAGGGTATACAGACAGAAGAAGAATACTTCATTAGCACAGGTTTAAAGGTTGAAATGTTACACAAATAAATGATGGGAGTAGAGGTCTTGGAGGAAAGAGTTGTATAGGTTGATAAGGAAGTGGTCTAGATCAGGACAAGAGATGAGAGCATACCTCTCAACTGTACAGATTTTCGCAGAATGTCCAGATTTTTGCCTCATATTTTTGCACTGTTTTTCATAAAATTGTGGTTTTCTGGTACATTCTGGCAAATCATTAGAGACTGTAGTTAGAAAACAATGACAGATATTTGAATTTCAGACTTCATACCCTTCAGAACATTTATGGCAATGCAAAACCTGTTATTCTATCAACTTTCTAAGTTTGTAAGAGCAATATTTAAAAGGTTGTCTCTATGTTTGGGCCTTTCTCTCACTTTTATTTCTGGCTTTCTCCAGATTTCCTGCTCTAAAAGGTTGACAGGTATGGATGAGAGAGAGAGGGAGAAGATGAAAGGAATATAATGAGAAAGTAAGGTAGAAGGAAGGGTTGTGATGAATGGAAAATAATGAAGAAGGGTATGAGATGCTAGGAAGGACTAAACTAAGCTAAAACATCTATACAGTAGGGTGAAACTGATGATCCATCTGAAGCACCCATGGGAAAAAAAGTGCTAGAAGGGTGTCAGAAGATCACAGATAGACCACTGGTGAGATGGAAGATAGGAAGGGAAGGAAAGAAGTACATAAAGATGGGATCAAGATTGCTTACAGGATTTGGGAGAGGAATTAATAAACCTTTTAACATGGAGTGGTTCTGGTTAGCAACGGAAAAGACAGATGTGCCCATATCACAGGAGCTTAAACTGAAGGTTAGCAAATGAAGAATGTGATTCAAGTAAGTTGTCAGCTTTCATCAATGGAGAGAGGAACAACTGGGTGAGCAGAGGTTTGGAGTGGGTAGTGAGTGCATATAGAAAAAAGTAAATGCAGATATGTAACAGGTCTGTGTAGGTGGGAGAGAGAGAGGAGGTTGTTTTAGTATCCTTTTTAGAAATCTTGAGATCTCATTCAGGTGGAAGAAAATTCATTATAGAGGGGAATAAAATTATACAAGCTGAATACTTTAATGTAGCTTTGGAACCAGAAATGGATAGATTCTTTGGGATAGTGGACATTCATGTGAGATGTCAAAGGAAGTTGAGAAAAGATGTAGAGGAGCCGGGTTAAGAGAGGAGGGGAGATTCACATTTGGAGAGGAGCAGAGAGGAGAGAGACACATATTTAGAGAGGAGAAAAGGAGAGGGATGCATCTGGAGAGGAGAGGAACACAATTGTGGAAGAGTGGAGAGGAGAAGGATACATTTGCACTGGAGTGGAGAGGGACATATTTGGAGAGGAAAGAAGGAGAGGGACACATTTGGGGAGGAGAGGACAGGGACATATTTGTAGAGGAGGGGAGGAGATGAGAAGGATGAATTTGGATAGGAGATGGAAGGGACACAATTACAGAGGAGAAGAGAGAGAAGAGGAGAGTGGAGAGGAGAGGGACACATTTAGAAAGGAGAGGGACACATTTGGAGGGGATACAAGGAACACATTTGGAGAGGAGAGTGGAGACAAGAGGAGAAGGACACATTTGGAAAGAGAAGAGGGGACGTGAGGAGAGGGACACAGTTGGAGAGGAGTGGAGTGTATTGAGGAAAGGAGAAAGAATGACAGGAGAGGAGATTTCAGTCTATGAAATGGTAAACATGACCTGGGATGATGAGAACAGGTAAAGAGGTGGAGAAGATAAAATCAGATGATTAACAGATCTTGTTAGCCATGTAATAGAGGAGAATGAGTGGAAATTTGAAACTGACTTAGAGAAATTGGATGGGATAAAAGTGGTGTGGAAGTGTAGGAATATGAAACAGGCAGGGATGATAATGGAGTGAGGAAAGGTAAGGTGAGAGTGTGGAAAAGTGTTAAGCAGATTGCAGCTAGTAACTTAAGACAGGTAAGAGGGTGGGAGAATAGTAAAATGGATTAGAGATATAAAGGAAGAATTAAAGGGAACAGAGAAAAGTAATTATATTACAATGAAAAGGGCAAGGGGTGGGCCAAGGGAGAAGTACATGTGAAATTATTAATGAGGAAGATAAAAGAACAATGACTGCAGGCATGAGTCAAGGTACTGAAGACAAAAATTATACAGGGGGGGTGATATCAGGTAAGGTTTTGGAAAAGTGTATAGAAACAGAGGTGGCGGAGGATGGTTATACATTTAGGAAAGAGAAAAGAGAGTTGGCGGGAGAGGTATGTAGTAATAACTTAAAACTGGAAATAGAGATACTACAGGATATGACCACATTGGATCTGGTTGCCCCTGAACTAGGAGAAGCCTTCCTGATGAACAGAAACACTATCCAAATCAATGAATGAGACAATGTTGCTGTTACATTCCTAAGTATAAATGAGACTAAGAAGACGGTATGTATATGTAGAGACACATATATATTTCAGTAGATATATATATTTATTTACTTTATTTAACATTTGCTTACCGGGAAAGTTAGACTTAAAATGAAGACAATTTTCAGTGGAGGCCTGGGGAGAAATGTTAAAACGCATGTCTTTGTGAAATGAGAGGAAACTGGAGTACCCGTAAGAAACCCACATGAGTGCAGAGAGGACATACAGACTCTGCACAGAAGCCACCATAGCCGAAAATCGAACTGGAGAAAGTCTTGCTGTGAGGCGACAACGTAACCACTACACTGTCTATATATAAATAAATATTTTATATATATATATTTATATAGCTTTATAGGGTCTATATTAGATAATCAAACTTTCAAAAGTTTTACTGTCATATGGTTGACACCATATGATTGAATTTTTGAAAGTTAGAATGTTTTAACAGAGTCTCCGTACAGAGCAGAATGGGAAGATGTCCCTTTTCTGCACTGTAGTGCGATCTCGGAGTTGCTATATTTAAAGAGCGGGGGTGCGGAGGTTGCAGCCCCCCAAGTGGGGGTGCAGGGGGGTTTGCCCCCTGCTTAAAATGTTCAAGTAGGTTATTTGTGTAGTTTTTTTTTTTTTTTATTATTAGATGCTTGAATTTTTAAAAGTTCAACCATATGACAGTCGAACTTTTGAAAGTTTGATTATCTAATATAGACTATATATATATATATATATATATATATATATATATATATATATATATATATTAAGTTTATATACATATATATATAGATATTTATATATATATATATATATATATATATATATATATATATATATATATATATATATATATACATATATATCTATATATATAAAATGCATTTGGCCGGTGGTGGATACAGATTACCTTTCAGCTGTTTTTAAATCAGAGGCTCCTTGCACACAAAACAAGAAACATACATGCGTTGTTTGATACACCCTCCTGACTTTATTAAATTATATTTTTTGTATAATACATCACACTTGTTAGACTTAAGTTAGAGCGTATTTTAAATGTATTGTTTAAACATTTTTCCAGTAGGCAATGAAACAAAAATGCATGAACCAATAATGACAAAACTGCCCTATTCAGAACATTTCCATGATAACAGCCTACTTCCACACACAATTGCATTTTAAATTTATTGTTTGAAGATTTTTCCAGTAGGCAATGAAGCAAAATGCATGCACCAATAATGACAAAACCCTAGGCAATGAATCAAAATGCATGTCCCAATAATGACAAAACTGCCCTATTCAGAACATCTCCTTGATAGCAGTCAGTACATGTCTCAAGCCCTCTGCTACTCTGCAGGACAAGTGGGGCAGATGGTAAATATAGAATTCTTCTGGTGGTAATAATACAGAATGACATAATTACTGCAGGAGAAACAAAACAAACCACAGTACAGGGTAGTAATTTAGTTATTTCACTGCCGCTGCCAGCCTGCCACCATTGTTCCAGCACGTATTAAACTAAAATGTATTCATTTTAATAAACAACCATGGCATAATTTATACTGAGGGAGCAGATGTCAGAATGAAAACCTGGTTTCATTCCTACAGCATAAATGTTATAGACTCCTATACTGCAGTAGGAATAGCATGCTAATTTTATCACTGCCACATCACCAGTGATGTGTAACATCGAAACCAGCCATAATGTTGACAGTTTTCCATCCTGATGCATTGTATGTCTCATGAAAACATAGTATATATATATATATATATATATATATATATATATATATATATATATATATATATATATATATATAAATATATATAAAATCTGCAAAGCAGAAGTAAAAAATGAGATCAAATGAAGTTGTAACTGCAGAACACTAATACTTCTGGAGTATCATATTGTATGGTTTGAAAAAAACATGAACAACATTGTACTAACTATTCAGCACTTAACGACAGGTTTGACTTTTCTAAAAGCCTTAAATCTTGTATGGCGTTTCCACTGTATAAAGGTTGCTAACAATATACATTTAGTGGCATTCTCAAGGGTCACTCACTCAGAAATACTTTAGAACATTTTATTGTTAAGTCAGTCCTTCCTGTTGATTATTCAAACAAATGTCTGGCAGGAACATGGTCGGGTGTTTGCCATTAATCTGTCATAACCCAGTCTATAAAATAGCAGGAAAGCATCATGGAACACTGCTGTACAAGGAAAACAGCTGATTTATGTAGGAAAAAAATATTTTAAGCAGACCGAATAAAGTAAGAACTATTCCGTTTACCGATACTTACAAAACTGGATGGGGACTATGCTATTTGACTAAGAAATAGAAAACACAAATGTAATCAGTACCAAAGATTTTAAGAGTCCTTTGACATTGCAAACTAAATGTAATGTACATAACCGTCATAACACAATCATGACTTCTAAAAATTAATTGGTAGTAAACTACACTTGTTCCTAATCAAACGAAAACAAACATAAATAACGCGCGAGCACACACACTCAAGGGAAAGAATCTGCAGTACCTCTCAGCAATTCTAATCACCCTGCACCTGCAGCTAAATGGCACAGCAGTCCAATGCATGGAGTAGTCAGCACAGCAGATGCAGATAACTGCAAGTATTCACTTCACGGCATGGCATTAAAATGAAGCATTTACGGGCAACTGCATTAAAATTCACCGCACGGCATTAAAACACAGCATTAAAATCTTCCCGAGTGCCCGGACGGACGAACTGAGTATTCAAACAGGCAACTAAAACAGAGGAGCATGAGTATTCAAACAGGCAACACGTGCGTCTGAGCTTAATTCCGACAGGCTGAAAGAGCTGACGTCATTGCGCACGTGATGACGTCAGTTCCGAAAGTGCAGAATCTAAAAAATAGCTTAAAAAATCGGAAATGAAGGGGTGTCACTCAGGAATCGTGGCACCCCTTCATTGGGACCCCAAAACTTGGTAAAAACTGAGTAATTTAGGATGGTTGGGAGGTATGATCCCTGAGCTTCCTAATAGTTTTGCTGACACAGACCTACTCATAGTGACTGCAAACAAGGTATACTATGCAGGTTGAATTACAATCAAATGTGTCTGAGAAATGAATTACTTGTCTAGGAGTGTGTAAGGTAAAACAGTCTCCACTTGCAATGTACTGGCAGCAAACCTATTTCCCACAACAAAATATACCAACTGAAGGGGGAGGTGTGGTTAAATTTCTCTGACCAGCTAGATGAAATATTGATTTGAGACTGGGATCTCTTGTAACTGAAAGATGGAGTGGGACCTAGTACCATCTTTTGGCAACTGGAAATAATATTCAAGCAGAAAAAAATACATTTACTGTGGCAAACTGCATCCAGTACAAACCACAAGACCAAACAAAGAAAAAAAGGATAGCAGAAGCGCTCCGTTAAATTCTCTTCACTTTATTATGCTGTCATTGAAAATAAAGTGAAGAGAATTTAACTGAGTGCTTCTGCTATCCATTTTTTCTTTGCTTTTTCTTTAACTGGAAATAATATCCCATTTCCTAGAAAATATGTCCTAAACAGATTTTGCATCAACTGAAATTGGAAGAGGAAAATGCAGGCTGTCATTGGAAGATGGAACTGGGTTTGGGCAAAAGCCTTTTGACAAAATAGGGGGGTGTTTGTTGTGTCTATTCACTGCAACTTCCTCCAACTGGTATCCACTAAGTGTGCTGGGGAGTGTTTGTCTGTGAATAACTGTTTAAGAAAGAGGCTTTCTTTTGTGAAACTTTCATCTTCACTAACAATGCGGCTAAGGCATATAAAGATATATAGATATAGATAGATATACATGCAGAATTACCAGGAAAGGGTAATATTCTGCTACCTGGGGATTGTTGATATCACACACCTGTTGACCATCTGTCTGCTTCGACCAAATGGTGTTGACCAGACAAGTATTGGCATAGTTTTCATTCAGTCAGGTGTCCTACTCCCAAACAGACCAATATGTGTGTGTGCACGTATATATCCATATCTATCTACTGTAATATATATATATATCTATATATATATATATATAAATATATATATATATATATTTGTAATATTGATATCGGTATATATGCATACCCATATCCCTAAGTGGATACAGAGGAATGCAAGGGGGAAGGCAGGTATTGATTTTTTTGGCATACACGAGGTGTTTGATAAAGTTAACTATGAGTTCATTTCTCAGAGCTTGAGACAGGTATTTAGACCTGGAGGTTCCTGAATGGAAAAAAGCCATGTATAAAGAAATCTATGTTTGGATAGCTACATACATAGAATATCTGATTTAGTTTCATTGGAAAGGGGTACAAGGCAGGGATCCTTCAGTCTCCTTGTTTTATTGATAGCAACAGGAAGATTGGCACAAAGTTTAAAGGCATTTCTTAAGGCATGGTAGAAACTAGGGGAAAGAAACAAGTCTAAATATCTTCATAGATGACTGTATTTATAGCTTACTATCAGATATATAGAGAAAGGGAGAGAGTATTACCTGGTATTGTGGAAATTTGATAGAGTATCAGCAATTATATTTGAATAAATTCTTAATAATTATGACTGAGAAAACTAAGGTAGCAGGTCAATAGTTACCATGCTAATGGGAGGGGAGAAGTATATGGGGGTAAGGTAAACATCTATGGTAGGTGAAATAAAGGAGGGAAAGGCGAGGGGGTCAGGAAGGGTGGCCACATTGAGGGATTAGGTCAGAGGTTATCAGAGAATTAGTTTTTCTTTTGATGTTATATGTTATGGCTTATGAGTATAAGCCCATAGGAAAAAAATGCTGTTTGAGTTGTAGAGGATATGCAATAGATGTATGTAGCTGTGGAAAAAGGAGATAAGGGACAGTCAGGATGGAAAAAGGGACAGCATGTGGAGAATAGTCAGCTGATGTGGGTGTAGTCGCAATCAGGGAGTAGGTAAGGAGATGTGATGGATTTGTCAATAAATAGACATAAATATTGGTAAAATGGCTTTAAGCATGCATGGTGGAATTCCAGATATGTGAAAAGACAGAGCTAAGGGCGGGGTTGTTGAGGAAGATAGAAGAGGATGTAAGGAAGAAATGATTAGATGGGATACGGGTAAGAAGTCAGAGTATCAAGAATAAAATAGCTAGATAAATAGGAAAAATGCAAGCGATGATATGTAGGGCTTTATGAGAGAGAGGGAGAGAGAGAGATGCTAGCAATGCAGTGGTTACGTCTTAAGAACAGTTAGATGAAAGACAATGCTTTATGTGAGAAGGAAGTCATATGGGAAGGCTATGCAGGATATACAGGAGGATGTGGGAGGCAGACGTGGAATTTGATTTAAATTTATGGCTGTTACATAGGTAGCATGAGAAGAAGATAAGGAAAGAGGAAAGGAGGGTGACCCTATGGCACAGAGGGATAAAGTCCTGACTGTGCCCCAGATGATCCATGTTTGATTAGAGGTACGGGAAGGCTGTGATTGAATGACCAACAGCAGCTGGCCCATCCTGGTAAGAGGGAGGCAGTTTGGCTCACTGAAATAGCAACATGAAGAGGCTGGAGAACTCTGTGGTTGAAGCAGTGAACCACATGGTCAGAAGTTGCACATGGGTGGAAGCATAAACCCACCTCCTAAAGGTAACAGATCTTTCAATCCTGCTTTAGGGTGGTGGATTAGAGCATGCTTCATGCCAACAGTATGACACTGCACTAGCATCCTTGATCTCCTTTCCGACCCTGCACATGGGTCAGGTAGAGCCATGTGGAGGCCAAAGAGAGTCTAACATGCCAGGTGAAAGAGAAGAGCAGCTGGTGGTAACTGATGGTCAGCCACATGGAGCTAAAACAAAAGTAGGGGGAAGGAAGAAATGAATGTGTGGACTACTGGAAGTGTGCAGAACCAGTGACAAACAGTCTATATTTGCTGGTATTGCTCAGATATGACAGAGGTATGGAAGTTTATTACAAAGTTATTGGGAAACATATCACAGGAAGGTTGAGCACAGTTAGATTTTTCAGGATATCTGGTCTCTAAAGAGGAGAAAAAAAGCTAAGAAAAAGAAAGCACAGAACTCCTGTTGACTGTACAATGATTGAAGGTGGAGAATGAAGGATGCAGGAGACCAACTTGCAGTGCTCAGGGGAGGGTAAAATAGATTAGACAGAGCTTAAAACATACAGGAAAGACTGATGCTAATGAAAGGGCAGCATCCTTCAAGATACCTTAGATAAAGGGCAGATGTTGAAGGTGAGCAAGGGCAGGTAGAAGTTGGGGTAGCCTAGGCTCAAATTGATTATGGCTTTAAGGGGTTTGTTTTTGGTTTAGACATGCTAAATGAAACAGTGGAGGAAAATTGAAGTTGCTTCAACTTGGAAAAAAATAAAGACAAACTAGGAATACAAGAGAACAGTAATAAGATGCACAGAATGCAAAGTATTTAAGAAATCTGTGCGGTGTCTTTCATCTACCGCCTTCTTCACCCTGATTAATGTCATATAGAGTTGAGAAGATTGTAGGTTTTGAAGGAGGAGAAAAAAAGCTTAATCCAGATTTAAAATTGGAAGGATTTTGTTCACGCCAAAGATACCAATGGATACACAGCTGTAAAGGAAAACATGAAGAAGGAAAACATTGATCAGAGTAAAGGTACAATATGTAGGAAGAGTGGGGGGTAGTTGCTTCATCCCAGTGTATGAATATTGCCTTATTATAGAAAGAATAGCTAATACATAAAGATTCTTCATCTGTGTGAGTAGAAACAGGTACTGAGGGTGCAATCACTGGGATTGCATGAGCATGCAGTTTATTTATGTTGCATTAAATTCTCTTACTAAAATACACTCAGAATAAAACTGGAATATTCTGAAACAAATATTGTCTTCCTGAGGGTCCACCACAGCAGAAAATTCTGGCATAACAATAGTTAAATAGTACTATACTCAAAGGTAGACAGGGGTTGCCTGTTGCGCTACATTTGGATGAAGGTACATTAGATAAGTTCAAAAGTAAATTAGATGAGTTCAAACTTGTTAATTGTCTGTTTGTTGACATGGAACACTTATCACTGTTTTCCATAGGGAGTGACTGCCAATGAGGTTTCTGTTTGTGCACTGGCAGTAATTCAGAGTTTTGGCAGTTTTTTTTTTCCTTTTCGCCAGAGCATGTAACAGTAGACTTATATCTTTCTATACACACGTGCACACGTGCGTGCACACACACACACACACACACACACACACACACACACACTATATATATATATATATATATATATATATATATATATATATAGGGTCTACATTGAAACATCTAAAAGCCATAACATCTAATTTCATAACACTGAGACCAGAACATCTAAAACCCAAACCATCTAAAATCCATAACATCGAATTTCATAACATCTAACACTACAAATCACAAGAAAATACCACCCCCTCCAGATATAACAACACCAAACTACCAAACACACTTTTACTAAGTTTCTGCAGGGGGGCAAGCTCCCCTGCACCCTCCATGTGGGGCGCTCTGCCCCCACCCCCACTCCCGGGCAATTAAATATACCAACTCCAAGATCGTACTACAATGGGAAAAAGTTAATTTCCTAACCCCACTGTATCAAGCCCCCCTGCAGAAACATAGAAAAAAAATGTTTGGAAGTTTGGTGTCATTAATGTGGAGGGGATGTTATTTTCATGTGATTTGTACTGTTAGATGTTAAGAAATTCAGTGTTATGGGTTTTAAATGTTAAGGTCTCATTGTTATAAAATTAGATGTTATGGGTTTTAGATGTTTTGAACAGGACCTATAAATATATATATATATATATATATATATATATATATATATATATATATTTGGGTCTATGTTACATATTCGAACATCCAAAATGTCGAACATTACATGGTAAAGACCAAATGTTCGATATTTGGATGTTTGAATATCAAAGAAAAAAAAGAAAAACACACCTTAACAGTGTGAGCGGGGGAACAAGCCCCCTGCACCCCCATGTGGAGGGCTGCACCCCCCACACCCCCCACTTAAATATACCAACTCTAAGACCATACTTCAGTGCAGAAAAGGGAAATTCTCCCTATCTGCACCATATGGTGCAGTTGAAAGTCAGTCTTCAAACTCTTGAAATTTTGAACGTTTGGTCACGACCATGTAATGTTCGAAATTTTAAGTGTTTGAAGAACTGATATAGACCATATATATATATATATATATATATATATATATATATATATATATATATATATATATATATCCTATTTAGATGATGGCCAACACCATATGAACGAAGTTTTAAGACTTTGAACACCTAAAAAAAACAAAACAAAAAAATTTCCTGAACATTTGGGGAAAGCCCCCCTGCCCCCCCCCCCCCCCACACACACACACACACATGCTTCAGTTTTTGTCTTTTCTTAGAAGGGACATCAGCCCTAATAAATACCAGAGGTTCCAACACTTGGCAAGATTTGATAAGAGAACCCAGAACTTTCTCCCTGACCAATATCTGCAGAATCCCTCTGGCACCCACCAAGATAATCAATCGCAGTTCTCCCTTGATGTCTGGAGCAGATGTCTGCAAAGCCTCAGAAGATGAGCAAAAAGATGAATTCATGCCGCCCTCCAATGGGGTCATGGCAAAAGAATACAACATAGACACTGAATGACCTATAGGGCTATTACCTGCTTCTAGACGGATGTCTGGTGGAGGCTGGACAGCTAAAGAATTTGTACAACACTTCTTGGACTTTTTACCTAGTTTTCAAGATAAATGGCCAGGGAAGGCAAAAAGCTTTTGAGTGTCTTATAAATACTGCAAGAGATATGGTCATAGGAAGCATCCAAAAAAAAAAAAAAAAAAAAACATGAACTCTAGGGGGTAAAATAAAATACAAGCACAAAAAAAGTAAAAAAAAAAAAAAACAATGGGGCACTTTTCTGTAGTTGTTAAATACTTAATACAACAACAACAAGGCATTCAGACCAACTGGCAAAAATGCATTTGATCTGGCAGCAAAGAAGTTCTGGATAGTTGCATCTGTACACCCCTTTTATGCCCTAGGTTCTCTGCAGGGAGCATAAATGTGGCATAAAGCACCTACACGATCTTTTAGGCTTTTGCATACTGGCCAAGTGTTGGGCTGCACTGTACAGGAGATTTCTTCTATGTAGACTATGTAGACTACTGCAACAGTGATATAGAAGGACATATATGGACTACCCACATTTCATCATTTTTTTTTTTACAATGAATCCTGAAAAAACTCATAGAACTAAGTGAGTGATATTGCAAAACAGTGAGGTTTAGGAAATTTACTCTTTCCCAAAAGTAGAGTGTTCTTGAGCTGATATATATAATTACCTGGGGAGGAACATGGATTTTTTTGTTTTGTTTTTGAAGTTTTTACTTTTGAATATTAGATATCAGATGGTTAGATGTTCAGTTGCATGACATTTTGATTAAATTTAACAAATTCATATATATGTACGTGTGTGTGTGTGTGTGTGTGTGTGTGTGTGTGTGTGTGTGTGTGTGTGTGTGTGTGTGTGTGTGTGTGTCTGTGTATGCAGACAGATACAGCACATGCCTTTCAATATGAGGCCTTCTGCCATAAGTGCAACCCAGCAGCAGCATGTGCGACTATCTCCAGTTCTCTTTCACAAAACCTGCGTTTGTGTATTTCTTCCACATGCTCAGTGGACTTTGTAAACCTGTGTGTATGTAGTCCACTATACTGGGCCACCAATATTAACCTGTCATCTTTTGGTTTAAGTTCACCTCTCCTTAACCATTCCTGCATCAGATCCTGATCAACATGAGGTTATTCCAGGAGTTTTCTGTACTTGCAACTATATTAATGCCTTTTCCACATTTCTTGCCTTCTCATCTGATACTTCTGCTTATATTTTTTTCTTGCATTATTTGGAACATTCATTTGCTGCTTGAAGTCTGTCTACTTCTGGTTTCATTTCAATTATCACTTGACACTGATATGCTTCTGTTAAACTGTGCAGAGAAGTCATCTTAGACTTGCTCTCCTCATGTTTTAAAACCTTCACTATGTTTAGATCTTGTGAGGTCAGCAGATATGTATGTAGTCCTACAACTATCTCTTCATGTAATCAATTTTGAGGAGCCCCATGCCTCCTTTAGAATGAGCAACATATAATTTTGACATACACAGATTTTTATATATCATTTTGTAAGCATGAAACATTTTTCTTGTTTACCTGTCCAACTGATCTAATACCTTTTGGGGCTAGTCAATCACCCAAAACTGTAAGTTAGAACAGGAAGAGAAAATTGGTTTATAGCTTAAACTTTGTTCATAGATGTCAGGGCTGTTTTCAGTATTAATTTTAGTCTTCTAAAATATTCCTTACTGAGTTTTGTTAACATTTGTTCATGTTTTACTGTCTAACCCTCATCAGTTCCCAAATATTTATACACTCCCTCCTGTTCAGGTTCCTTTATATCACATTCCTGTCTCAAACTGATATTTTTGGTGCTGCAGCTTTGCTGCTTTAAATGTTGCCTTTGCACATTTATCAAAACCAAATAAAATTCTTATATCATCTGAGGAAGTTTTAACCATGTGCAGTTGTGTTTTCAGCTCCTATTCTGATGAACTATACAGTTTTAAATTATCCACAAAAAGAAGATGTCAAGTCTTTACACTATTTTCTGGGAGCCAAATTGTAGCCTAATGGGTTAAAGGCAAGATAAAAGAACAGTAGTGACAGTTACCCTGGAATATCCCCCTTTTAATTTTTTATCTCTGGGATAATAATTAGTCTTTTTCGTGCCTTAGCTGTAAAGCGGTCTGCCACATTTTCATAGTCACTGTAAAGTAATTGATCAATGTAGGGTATATCTCATACATCTGTAACCATGCTTTTATCAATGAATGGATGATACAGTCAAATGTTTTTTTGTAATCTATCCATACCATGCTTAAGAGTCTTCCTTTTTTCACAATTCTCCATTAGGACTTTATTTAACAACAAATGATCCTTTGTTCCATATGACTTTCTTTTGTTAACCTTTGCTCTATTGCCATGATTGCGTTTTCTTCTAAATGACTATAAATTCTGTCGGCATCCATTCCAGTGTATAGTTTATACAACATTGGAAGGCAAGTTATAGGTCTATAGCTTTTAGGATAGCTTGCAGATTCATTGTTCCTGTTGTTAACCAGATTGATGTCTGTTTGGGATGCACATATAAGTAGATCTTACTCAGGGCTAAATCTTCACTTAAAGATGTTAATACCTTTAGCCAGAAGTTAGGTACTGCATTTGGGCCTGGGGTTTTTCATTTACAAGCTTTTCAAATTTTATTTAAATTTCTCTGGCCATTATTTCATCCCATTTCATATCCTGCACTTTTGAACTTATTATTATTTCTTGTATTTTTTCTATCCCTTCAGCATCCTTGTTATGTTCAACAGGTTCTTCAGAGATAGTTGTCCAAAATATCTTTTTTGATGGTGTTTGTATTCCACTTGCTTTGTTTCTCAATTCTCTATAAAAGTTTTTTGGGTGATTAATGAACTGCTTATTTTGTACTATTTCTTTATATTTATCTGCATCTCTTACGTTTTTTCTGCCTGTGCTAATATCTTTAGTTTATTATTTGTAATAGTGCTTGACAGATCCTAGTTTGTTCTGATACCGCATATTGCTTTTCTCATGTTTTTCTTAGTATTTTTCTTGATCTGTTCCCTCTTCTATACTCCTCTAACAGTGACACTTCTTTTCTTAATTGCTTTATAGTTTTCTATATTTGATGCTTCCATGATGGCATTTAATTTCTTCCCTTCCTTTCCCATATTGCCCTGTGTTTTAGAGGTAAGACTTTATCTGTTATTAATTTAACTGCACAGTAATATTTACTTTTGTTATATCACATGAATTTCAGTTAATTGTCATGATTATTGTTTTCGTTTGTTTTATCGACTTTTTAACATTTTGGGTCTTATTGACTTTCTGTACTCTATTTCTTTCATTGATCTTAATATAGCTATCCATTCTATTAAATCAAACAACTCTTCCATTAGATAATTTTCTTCTAAACTGAGGGCACATTCTTTTTTTCTACGTTTCTTATGGGCATGCTACAGACAATTCCAGATCATCTTCCTGTGGCATATTTTCTTTAGCTGGATTCGGTGTCATCCATTGCTCTTTCATATGGGAACTCACTGGCCTATCACTCCACAATATTGACTGCATCAGAGTTGCCACTGTTTCCTGCTCCTTCCCCTGCTGTGCAACTCCAGCTGAACCTTTGTACTGGTTTTCTAATGAAGGCTCAAAGTATCTTCATGTGGAAAGTGAATAGATGTTTCCCATTCCACCTGTTTCTCCTTAATTTGGGGACTCATTGTTCCATCATGCTGTGACATTACCAGAGATGGATTTTCTAGACTAAATCCTTCATATCTCAGTTAATCCATAACTTTAGTCTCTATTTCTTCAACTTCTCCATTACTAATCCTCTTTTTACTCCTTTTTTTTTTTCATTTTCCTATTTTTGTTTTGTGAAATTTTCCTCATCCAGATGCATTTGCCTGTATTTTTCTTTAAATTATCTTTTGTGGGTTTTTTTTATTTTTTTTTTTTGCTTTCTCTTTACATAAATACTACACCACATTAAATCTTTTTTTTTTTCTTTCCCATACCCATATTTCTCCTTCAGCTCTTTCCACTTCACCTGTTTCTCCTTACTTAAGGAACTTATTTTTCTATCATACTGTGATATAACCTGTGTTAGACTTTCTACACTAAATCCTTCACTTCACATGTATTCCATAACTCAAGCTTCTATTTATTTAACTTTTACTTTACTAATCTTCGGTTTTCTGTTCCCTTTTTTGTGATCTTATTTTTTACATTGTGAAACTTTCCAACTTGGATGCCTTTGTCTGTATTTCTCTTCAAGTATCTTTGGAGCTGCTTTTTTGTATTGATTAATTTTGCTTTCTCCTTTGCATAAATATTGTACCATATCAGATCTTGATTTCTTTCCCATGTCCATATTTCCTTTTTATACCCTTCAAAATCTCTAGGTTTTATTCTTTATATTTTCCAACTTCCTCAATCACTTCCTTTTTCCAAGTGTTTCTAAGTTTCTTAGTCTAGATAATGTTTTTCATGCATTTGTTGAATTAATGAACACAAATTTGTATTTGAAGCTTTTTCAGTTTTTCTTGACAAATATTTTTTCTTTCCTCTAATTTCTCTCTTAATATTTTTGAATATCTTCTATCTGGAAATTTTGAGCTTCTTGCATAATAATAGTAATACATAATTTCTTTCTTACCCACAATAGTCCACTCTATCAACCTTATGACTACTTTTGGCCAGTTTTTGAGGGTTTTTTTGGACTACTGCTTCCTTCTACAACAGGGGATCATTCCCCCATCTCAGCCAGTCCTAAACCCATTGCAGAAATGTTTCTGTGTCCTGAGGATTCTACACTGTCAGTTTTTCCAGTTCTGACAACAGTGAACATACCAGGACTGGGTACTTTTTTTATCCTGGGACTTGTGCAACCAGCTGTGTTTTTTTTAACCTACTTCTGTCCATGATATGTGCTATATAAAATACACTCTACATAACAGTGTCATTTTCGTAATATTTTGTAAAAGCAAGGTCCACCTCATGAAGGTACTCACCAATTCAAATCCAGCAATAGTACTCTCATTTGCTTGCTGATTTTATCATCTCTCCATAGACAGGTTAACTATTTGTATGAAAGCATTACCGTTTCTAGTGTCAAGGATTTATTGGGTATACCATCTATTGGCAGTGTAGGTCAGCTAGTTTATTGAGACACAGTTGAAGTTGCCAAGTAAGAAGGTGTTACATTTAATGGAAATGGAGGCAAAGGTGTTAAAATAGCTATAATTCCTGGAAGGGGACATAGAGTATAATCTAGAGCTTAATATGAAGTGGTAATTAATTTTGTCCTGGGTGATTTGGACAATAGGGAGTTTAAATGTTGTGCCCCAAAGAATCAATTTTGAAGAGATGGCATCCTTGAGAAATACTATTTCACAATTGCCAGTAGGTCTGAAGACATGATAATTACCAAACCAAGGAAATGATAGAGTGTTTTCATTACTTTGAAGTTATGTATCTGTATTTATGAATGTGTTCAAGTTGCAGGAGGGCCTCAAGTTTGATAAAGACTCCTTCCCTTGAGTTGAGCCTCTTTAATGTGTTCTGAATGAGACTTTACTAGGTTGGCATGTCCAGCAGATACACTCTGCCTTAAAATGATACAATGGGAGTAGAAAAGGCTTTATGCAGAATGCAAAAACCTTGGTAAGAATGGTACTACTATCTCTGGCAAAGAAGGATGTGATGTTAAACAAAGGCACCATCTATCTGAGTATTAGGTAGATAAGATGGATGTAAAAGATCATACAGCACTTGTCCAAAAGAGTACAGTTTGTGTTATTTATATTTACCTCTTAGTACATCCCATCTCATTCTCTTTACATTTCAACAATATTTGCAACACTTACAGTATTTGCAATATTTATATTTTCAATAATATACATCTTCAGTTTCATAAACTTTAACATCTTTCATTCAATATCCACCATTTTCTACATATTTTTACTTTATCAAACTTATCTTCTTCATTCCTACTTTCATTATACAGCAATTCATCACATCTTCTTTTCCACATCACCCATATTGTAACCATCAATATCCTATTCCATCTCCCAGAATCTCGATTTTTTAAAATATTTTCTATTCAGTATTACATCCATGTTTATATTTTGAAAGCCATCACACATATTAATTTTGATGTCTTTCCAAAGCTCTTAATTCTTTTTATATTCCCCAAAATAATGATTTGTCATTTCTTCATTGCAATCTTTGCATTTCTCTCTCCCATTGATTTATATTTCATACTACTTTTTATAGGCAATTTATTTAATAATAAACTCCTCAAAAAATCTCTAGCCTCATAAACATTTTCAAATATTTCATTTATTTTTTATTGCTTTTTTTAATTTCATCCTTATGATCATTCCGTGTCTATATTAAATATTTCTCCATTATCATGTCTTTCCATTCATTTCTATTTTTAACTTCATCTATCTTAATTTTCCATAAACTGATCTTATAATCATATTTTTTGTTTTCTGTCATCTCTTCCTATTTAGTTATTTTCTTTTCTTTCCACTTTTTTTAAAGTTCACATTTAAAAGTAGTAAGGATTTGATTAACTCTCTGGACCTTACTATTTTAAAAGATTATAGTAATAGGAGATATATTTCTAATATTTATAGAAAGGAGATTTGTTCCAATTCTATGTTACATAATGATAGTAGTCATCCTTTCTATCAAAAAAAAAAATATATATATATATATATATCATTTAGGGCCAGGTGGTTCATCTTTCTAGACTGGTGCCAGTGGACAAAACTTTTAAAATTGTGATGGAAAAATTAAGTAAAATGTTTCTTGAGAGAAACTACAAGCACCCAAACTTAGAGGCATTCACTATAATAATTTGGAAACAGTGTTGTCAGCTGAGTACAAGTAAATATTTGGCTCACACCCTAAGATTACATACAAAGGAGGGGACAATCTTAAAAATATATTTGAAAGAAATAACCTTAATCACAAACATTTTGGTCATTCAAAGATGACAAAATGTGGGTGCTCTAACTATTGTAGATTTATTAAAGATGAACTGTATGTGACTGTAGGTGTTTAGGACAAAACCCTTATATGCCCAGGGATTTGTAGTTGTAAAACTAAAATGACTGTATATGTGGCAACATGCACCTCTTGTCTAGCATTTAATATAGGTAAAACGATGAGGACTTTGAAACAACATCTTTATGAACATATATATGAGATTAAAAAAAATCTAAACTGACCAATGCACTTTACAAGCATACACTTCAACGTCCAGGTTTTAAAGATTTCTGTTTTTTGTTATTGATAGAGTATATACTTCAGAACATGGAGGAAATAGTGAGTTATTGCTTGAACAGAAATAGTTAAAGTAGCAAATATGTTTTAATGCTAGCATAAAGCAAAGATTTAATGAGATGCTATCTTTAAATAGTATTTTAAAATATAGAGCTGCAATGATGGGTTAGTAATATGTTATTCTGTATAACTCTTTTAGATATTTATAATATATTTATGAATTAATTGTTTTTTTAGATACTTAGAAACATATATTTAAGTGTTTTAGAGATGTGGGTACTCTATGTATTTATTAGAGCATTTAATTAATGTTTTTCATTGGTGGTTGCTTATTATATAATGAGTTTATTTATTGCCTGTTTTATCTCTGATGAACTCTTTGTATCAAAGACGAAAGCACTTAGACCTATTAAAGTGTGGACTTTTTTACACTTTGTGTTGGTGGAACTTTTTTGATTTTTTTATTATTGATTGCTGACACTGCTTAGTTTTCCATCTGTTGTTGCTGTGGTTCACTGGAGGAGTACAGTGATTTTGCAGTTTTAGCCCTTTAACAGAATTAACAACTTATACAAGCTAGTATAAATTCACAAAGACTGCAGAGAGGACAATCTAGAGCTTATCAAAACAAGCCTGTCTTTGTGATTTAGTGATCTTTACTGTTAAAAGAAGTGTGACTGTAAGCAATAGTAAGCAGAAGCTACTACATGCTTTCACAGTCAGTGTAAAGGAATTGTAGATTTTGTGTGACTATCACAACTTGTTTGGTCACAGCAACACCTTTACTGCACTAAATTTGATATTTAGTTGCATACCTTTCCCTTAGAAAATGATTTTTAAGTTCTCTTTGAATTCTGAGGCAAATGATTTGATTATTCATTTCTTTTAGACTATTTTTTTTTTCATTTGCAGCTGAGTATGGATTTCTCAAATGAGTATGCCATTAATTATTTGCTAAAGCACAAATATCTTGCACAGCATAATAAATGTTATATATATTTAAAAGTAACACCTGATCACTTACCATTATTAGTAAATCTAGACCTACTGATGATGATTGAACTTGTGCAATTGGCATGACTTGTTGAACTGTTGTTATATATATTAATGACTAGACTGATGAGGGAAATAATGTTAGACAAAGAACAAATAGAACACTTTTAGGAAAGGATGTGTTTATTGTCTGTAATGGTCATACAACCCCTATGAAACAAGATAATGCCACTGACAACTCTGGAATTTTGAATATAATTTTTCAACAATCTGGGGATTCAGAGCATATAGAAGGAAATAAAAAAAAAAGAAAGGAAGAAGTTCACAACAAATAAAGAAGAAAAAGAAATCACTGAATGTCTGTAAAGCAAAAATAATACATACTAAAATAGGACACTGCTTTGTTATGTAACACACAGGTTACAGGGAATGATAGCATATTTCCATCAGAAAACCTGCAGTCTACAGAAAATATCATCATTTTTCCAAAACAGAAGGTAGAAGAAAGAGACAAGGGGCAGGTGAAAAGAAAGAAATCAAAACAAAACATGAAAGGATTGAAGAACATGACTATAAGAAAAAAGAGAAGAAAGACAGAAAGCCGCTGGGTGAGAATTGTATGCTTGCAAATGTAATAATCAATGAAAACACTGGGATTAATAAGACTAATGGTGATGAGGATCATTGCTTTGTAAATATTGATAGAGCAGAAATTATTGATTTAGAAGTCAAAGATTCTTCAGAACTGATTAGAAAAGATAATCTTCTAATTGGAGATTCAATTATTAGAGGAACTGATACTTAGATCTGCAAAGAAGATAATGAACATTGAATAGTGTTAAGATTGGAAGCGCAAAAAATAGAGGATGTGAGGCAGGCCTTAGAACATCTTAATGTAAGGAAGTATGGATCTGTTTTTATTCATTTATCTTAGCCACAAGGACTTTATAACTGTTGACAGGGAACTTATAGCCCTCTTAGATAGCATATATATAGTCCTCACAAATCACACATAGAAAGAAGAGACATGTAACCATGAATGAAAAGATTTGGGGGTAAATACCTACATGAAAAAAATGTTCTGTTTTAAAAACTAGAAATGTGTAGAGCATCCAAGCCTAATTTTGTGCACACGTGTTCAGACAGGATTGGATGCACTTATTAAAATCAGAGAAGAGAATTTTTACAGCAAATATTTCACACTATTTGACAAACACTAGGCAGGATTTTTGCCAAGTCAAAAATTTAACATTTCACAGATGGCAGCATTTAATGTATCTCTGATGGTCATTAGTGCTAGAAGCATTAATAATATTTTTTTGGAAAATTTCGTATGTTTCCACAAGACTGATTGTGTTATTGTTTGTGAAACATGGTTAAAGAACGGTGACTGGAAATCAGTTCTATCAGGCTATAATGTTTTTACTGTAGCAGACATTCTAACAAAAAAAATCAGGTGGAGGTGTTATAATTTTAATTAAAGATAGGTATGAGACCTATGGTTATTACATGTCCAGTGATAGCACCAATACTATAGACTGTGGAACATATAACAATTGTTGGAGTATATTGACTACCAAAGTCAAGTGCTGATGACCTAGAGGAATTCATACATTTCTAGTATGAAACACAAGAGGGAAGAATAATAATAGTGGCCAGGGACTTAAATAGAAACAGAATGGAATAATATTTAAACAATGTGACATATGTTTAGGAAACAAAAGTTGATTCAGATTGTAAAAGACCTATCAGGGAATGGAACAGTGTTTTTGTTCCTAAACAAATTACTGTTCCTTCATGTCAAGTTTTACCACTGTTGATGTGCAGTGATCATGGGGTTATAACAGTTAATTTGTTGCTAGATAATTCTGCCAAACTGAAATCTAAACCAATGTATAGCAGATAAATAACAGCTTATATGGAAGCAAAACAGTCATTATGTAAAACTAATTGGAGAGATGCATTCAGTGAAAAAATGCAGAAAGAATGTGTAAAATTTTGAAAGAGAAATCGTTTGAATGCAAACAATAAAAAAGTGTTAAACGTCAGGATCTAGGCACACATCAGGAGCATATAATTCCATAAGAACAAGCTACTTGATTAAGACGAGAGACAAAAAATATAAGAAATGGAAAAGAGGTTGAACTACAACTTTGAAAACTGAAATAAACAAGCGGGACAAACATTAAGGATAGTGTGAGACAAGATTAAAAAAAAGTCAAAGAAAATGTATTTTAAGACATTGAGTATTATAGGAAGCCATTTTATAGATGCATAAGGTGTGGAAGGAGTAAAGGCATATATAGAGTATAACATTTATTCTCAGACACAACAGATTATAGATATATTTACAAAATTGTATGCAAAACAGTTTGGCTGCACAAAGGGGGTGGTAAGTTGTCTTAATGACATCCAGGTAAGCTCAGATATAGAAATCAGATTAGATTATATTGAAAAAACTATACAAACTGGATCGAAACAAAGCACAGAGAGGAGATAGACTTTATATCAATGACCTAAGAATTCTTCAGCATGAACTTACAGTACCACCATATCTATTATTTACTAGGTCATATAAATATGTGGAGATTCCTCAAGACTGGAGACATGCACTTATTAAATCAGTCTTTAAGGGAAAGGGAAGTAGGACAAACCCAGAGCCATACAAACCCTTAAGTCTACGTTCATGCTGTGGAAAAATAATGGAGAAGGTAACATTGGATAAGTTATATTCAGAAATGGAAATTTTGGAACTTGAAACCATTTATCAGCATGTATATGTTGGAAATAGCACTATTGCCACCTGTAATATGACATTCTATAATAACACAATAACACCTGTGAATGAAAAATTGTGCTGTGATGTAAAAGTAGAAAAATAGAAAATTCAGGCTGTCACTCGTCCCTCTCTAGTATAGATGATGAACAGGCAGGGTAGTTAATTTATATGCTTTATTAAATAGAAACACATAAGGATGGATAGCAGTATTATAAAATATAAACAAACTGATTAACTCAAAGACTATGCAGACATACATTCTTACATCTCAACAGCTTACTACAAAATGGCAGTCAGGCTCACACATGCTCAGTATTTATACACTTGTGCAAACCCCAAGAAAGCTTCTTAAAGCTGTACACACATACTAATATACATACTCCCTCTTAAGTAGATTGCCCTCAGTGAAATGACATTAGAATAAGACATGCAATAATATAGATATCAAAACCAAACAAAATGCTCATGTCCAAGTTGCTGTATATCTGTAGCATGGTCTGGAAATATGACATGATCTAGTAATATAGTAATCAGAACTGGGTTTAGCAACAGAGATAGTCTTCTGTGAACAACTCATTTGAAGAATTTCGGGATTCATCTCAGGAACATCAATATTTGCTGGAACATCCTTTGGAAGTGGAATGCTGGAGAACTTACTCTAAAATAAAGAGCCTTTCTCACAGGCTAGGTGCTGTGGTACAGGCTTGGACACCAGCATCAAATGTTTATGATTCCACCTAAACTTTACTTGTGATTCCACAATGTACAATCTTGGATCTGAACAAATACTTTTCAAGACTCCAATCTGATCATAACCTTTGCATGTCTGCATTCTCACTGTCTCTCATCGTGTAATGGATTGAGCGGTTTGCTGGACTTGTTATAAGAAGACCTCTGGGATAGGTGCTTCTTTAACAGATTGGCTTTCACTGATCTGTTATTCTTAGCACTTGGAACCAATAAACTACTGCTGACTGGTAATGTGGTTTTTGGTTTGTCTCGACATAAGTCTCTGGGCAGGTGAACCAAGATATTTATCATGAGCAATATTTCTGAGATTCAAGAGATTCAGGAAAACATCACTATTGTCTCATTTCAACTTCTCTAATAACTGTTTCACACTTTGAACTGCTAAACCATTTGACTTCAGGTACTCAGGACTATTCATAACATGAATAAAGTCCCACTCTTTGATGAACCTTTTGAATTGCTGGCTAGTAAACTGTGTGCCATTGTCAGAGATAACTTTGTGTGAACTACCATGAACTGCAAAATGGCACTTCATCTTAGTAATGACAATACTGGACACTAGATTAGGAAGTAGGTCAATCTCAAACCAATTAGAATAAGAGTCTACTAACACCAAGTAATGTTGATCATTCCATTCAAAAATGTCAGTGGCTAATGTCAACCAAGGTAATTCAGGAATTTGGTTCAGCTGAAGTGGTTCCTTTTGTTGATGCGGCTTTGTACTATTACGTAGAGAACAAGATGAATACTCTCACAATGTCTTGTGACATAGAAGGCCAAAATTCTAGTCCTCTCACCCTCCTTATGTAAAATTAGTTTCTGTGTGGCCACGATGCAAGATAGCAATATACCCTTGTTGCAAAGACTTTGGAACAATGACTTCTGGACCTTTCATGATGATAGCATTGTCAGGCAAAATCTCATCTCTTTAAGTAAAATAAGGTTGCACTTCTTAAGGTAAACTAGATTGCTTTGATTGCCATCCTCAAATGATAAAGTGGTTGAGCTTGTGTAGAACAGGATATGTGGCTGTGTGTTTTCCAAGTGCATCAAGACGTGTGGAAGAAAAATTTCTAACTTCCATGACTTCAGAATCAAGTTGCTCATCCTCATGCTGGTCAGTGGTATTTCTGGTTGATCTGAATAATGTATCAGCAAGATAAAGAAGTTTGCCTTTTGTGTAGACAAGAGTGAAATTATACTTCTGCAATCTCAACATCATACATTGCAATCAAAACAATGACTAGAGGTTGGTGATCAGTTTCAATCTGGATAGGTCAACCATAAATATAATCATGGAAGTTTGAACATGCAAACAAAATTGTCAAAAGCTCTTTTTCTATCTAAGCATACTGCATTTCATTTTGGGTTAGAGATCTGGCTGCATAGAGAACAGGTTGACCCTCCTGAAGAGTAACTCCACCAAAACCAAATTCAGAAGCATCACAGAAAAGAGTTACTGGTTTGTGAACATCATAGTGTCTGAGAGTTGGTGGACTGGCAATTCTCTGTTTCAGGACATCAAATGCTCTTTGGTGCTGTTCCAACCATGACCAGGATACATCTTTACATGTCAGCTCTCTAAGCAGTTCTGCTAGTTGGCTTAAGTCTGAAATGAACTTGCCTAGGTAGTTAACCATGCCAAGAAAACGTTGAAGGGCTTGAACATTGTCTGGAGCTGGCATCTCAAGAATAGTTGTTTGCTTGGAAAGGCCTAGTCGTAAGCCTGAACTGGTAAACAAATGACCAACACAAGTAACTTCTCATAACCTGAACTTGCACGTCTGAGGTGTCAGCTTAAGATTCACTTGATGTGCTCTTTCCAGAACATTTTTGAGGTTTCTGTCATGCTCAGCTTCAGCATTACCTCCCACTAAAGGATCATCTACTATAATAGCACAGGGATACCCCCAAATAAATTGCTACACTGCATGTTGAAAGACTTCATTGGCAAAATGTATCCCAAATGGCATTCTCAAAAAATTGTACCTGCCAAAAGGAGCACTTAATGTAGCTAGCAACAAGAATTTCTTGTCAAGAAAAAAATTGCCAAAATGAACTCTTTGTAGCTAAGACAGAAAAAATAGTGGCATTTGGCATCAGTGCTGCAACTTCTTTGACAGTACGCATTGGCTGATGAGGTCTGTTCAGTGCTTTTTTCAAATCTTGTGGATAAATACATATTCTGATATCATCTGAGCTTTCCTTATGAGCTACCACCATGAAAGATAACCCATTCAGTAGGTTCTTCAACTGGATAAATTATATCTTGTTGCACCATTTTATCTAGACTGGCTTTGACTCTGTTCTGTATAGCTGCTGGAACTTTCTGGGCTTGTCTGACAACCAGGCTGACATCTGGGTCTAACTTCATGGAGTCCACAACTGGGAGTTTGCCTAGCTTGTCTTTGAAAAGATCTGCATAGGTAGAGAAAACATACTGGGTGAAATTAGACCAGTGTTCTTTCAAGCTAACATGATGGGCTTCCTTATTAAATGAAAGCAGTCCCATTTTCAAACTGTCTCTGAGCCCTAATAAAGACTACATGTGCCTCTTGACCATGTAAAATAACAAGTCGTACCTTCTCCCAGCAGAGAAACATGAAAGTACTACTGAGCCTTCAGTTTTAACCTCTTAAACACCATAAGCAACAAGCTTCGCACACTTTGCCAAATCAAGCTTCTCTCCAGCACATACTCTAGCAAATGTTTCTGCAGACATAACACTGCACTTTGAACCTGTGTCAACTTTGAGCTCTATAAGTTTTCCATTTATCTGGACAGTACAAAATACTTCATTCTTTGCCCATAAATCTACTGCATTAACTGTTTCATGAAGCACTGACACACCATCAACATATAAAGTAGGGTCATGGCTTTCTAATTGATCAACTTGTTTCTTTGATTGATCCCTTTGAATAAAAGAATGTGACCCTTATGATTTACAGAACTTTTGAAATTATTTCACTTGTTGCATTTGTGACATTGCTGACCAAAAGCTAAACATTTTTCCTTTTTAGGCTCATAACTTCCACCACAATCATGACAGTTGGCTATGAAACTGGGTATAAGCACATGCTTTGAGTTTGCTGACTTACTCTTGTGCTTTACTGAGACTATGCATCCTCTGGAATTTTCTAGAAAACTATGGGATTTCCCAGTGACTGTTGCAGGGTTTACAGTTGCTGCCATGTGCTTGGGCCTTTTTCTTTTAACCACAAACTACATACTATCAATATTGGCTTTAGAAGTTACTGGAAGCATGCATCACTCATTTGTAAGCATATTTGTATGCTTTTCTGTGACCTCATGTATCTGAGAAATCTCAATGGCCTTATTCAAAGTTAAATCACTGTCATGAAGCAAAGCCTTTCTCACAGCATCATCTTTAATACCACACACAAGTCTGTTTTTTCTCAACTCATCCCTTAAATCACCAAACCTGCACATTTTAGCCTTGTTTCTCAAATCAGTTATATATGCTGCAAAAGTTTCACCAGACTTTTGATCTCTTGTGTAAAATAAGTGCCTTTCCATTGTAACATTCATTTGGGAGTTGCACATTTCTCTAAATTTATGTTTTAAGCACTCAGGGTCTTCCCTTGACTCAGCCGGTATAACCGTATGACAGTTTCCCCTTCTCCTCTAAAGACAGCAGGTGCATACACAAATGAATGCTCCTTTTCTATGGCTTCTGACCCAGCTAAATTAAGCAGAATAGATACCTTTGTATGGTCATCTTTATCAGAAAAAGCAGCCTATATGAAAATATCGTACTCTTGCTCAAACACTCCCAAGTTCTCTGCAATATTATTATCAAACACAAGTGAACCAAGTTTTCAAAATCTGTCTGCCATGCCAACAAATTATGCCCAAACACACTGAACAATATGTCCCTTGTAATTATATATGAACAAACTCACACAGCCAGTACTTGCAATAACATTCAAATGCACAATAAACTCTTTGAAATACTGTACTTTGTGAAATATGCTTTGAAACAGCTGCAGTTTGTAAAATAACTGTACTGTAATACTGCACAAACATGCTAACACTTCATACACTTCAGACAACTTGAATAGCTTTGATCAATGTGAAAAAGTAGTGCTTAGGAAAACAATACGGTCATTTCCCTTATTCTCTTCACTTTATGCGATTCATACTTTATTTCAAACATTTTCTGTAATTATTCCAAATATTTCTATTAATATATCATAGTTTTGAATATTTCTTTTACTTAGAAATGTGTTGAGTGTTCTGAATGCCTCGTTTCATATTTTGCGAATGAGAAATAATTTGAGCAAGTTTTAATACCTGAAATTCATTTTTGACCTGTTTTGCGAGTTATGCATGCAGTAGGGATGATTCACTACTGTATATTCCTCTAGTCTTAACTGAGTGCCTCTCGGTCTCGAAGCTAAGGAATCTGGATCCCACTTCTGACACCATGTTGCTTGTCCATCTCTAGTTTAGATGACGAACAGGAGGGATAGTTCATTTATATGCTTTATTACATAGAAACACATCAGGATGGATAGCAGCATTAAAAAATATAAGCAACCTGATCAACTGATAGACTACACAGACATACATGCATACATCTCAACGGTTTACTGCAAAATGACAGTCAGGCACACATGTGCTCAATATGTATACATTTGTGCAAGCCCCTATAAAGCTTCTTAAAGCTATACATGCATACTGATGTACAGGGGCCTTATCAGCGCATATTATGTCTATAACAATCTAAATCAATTCCTCTAACAAAATGTATATAGCTTGCTTATACAGAAGATTAAACACCTAAAACAATATTTTTATAGCTTATTTACTGAGCAGCAGCAAATGTTATATACACTAAGTGCTGGGAGGAGAAGGCAACAGCTTGAGTGATGTGCCCATTTTTTAAACTGTGCATGGATTGGGGGCAGCAATAACAGTTTGTGAGTATAAAATGGAATTTACTGATTACACCCCTGGTACTATGTGAGATTAACCACCCTATCGTGATAAATCATGGCCCCATCAACCTGTACACTCTCAGATGGTTCTACGGCATGGGTAAGTGTAGGCATACTGACTGTGTCCACACTTTGGAGAGGGGATGTAGAAATGACATCCTTTTTGTCAGACATACCCTCTGCAATCCCAGACTGTGCTTAGGCATCACTACCATCATTGTTAGAGGCTACCAATCCTCCAGCATCAGACAGTAGAAGCTCCACAGTGCCAGTGCCAACCTCACCTATGAGTACAGAAAATGAAACCAAAAAAAAAAAACAGAAGAAACACAAAAATGATCACAATATGCTACCTTAATAAGAATAAAGAAAAAGCAAATATAATGCAGATAACCTTTACAGTAATTTATATAAACACACATCCATCCATCTATCTATATAGATAAGAGAGATAGATCTCTCTAAATCTAAATCTCTCTCTAAATATATATATATATATATATATATATATATATATATATATATATATATATATAAAACTGAAGTGAATAAAAAACTTTTATGTCAATACCATCCATCTATTTATATAGATAACAGAGATAGATCTCTCTCTAAATCTCTCTCTAAATATATATATATATATATATATATATATATATATATATATATATATATATATATAGTGAATAAAAAACTTTTATGTCAATACTATGTGGAGGTGGTCTTTGAACCTCAATGCTAGATGTCCTTAGACACACAACATTGCAATTGATAGAGGAATGATAAACATAAAGTATAAGAGACCTTAGGAAAAAACTTAGTGCTCTACTAATTTTACACACACACACACACACACACACACACACACACACACACACACACACACACACACACATATATATATGGATCTAGGACATTTGAATGAAAGTTCAAGCGCCCAAATCCATTACTACCTAAGGTATGTTAAAATCTACTTGAATGCAGGGGGGCAAGCAACCATGTGCCCCCCACACTCCCCCTACTTTAATATTCTCACTCCTTGGTCGCACTACAGTGGGGAAAAGGGAATTTTCCCTTACTGCGCCGTAGTATGACTGGAACAACAAGCATACTTACGTGAAAGTGCTGCTTCAGTGAACAGCACTTTTGCACAAGTATGTTCACCAAATTGGGATTTGGTGAAAGATGCAGTTGAGCATCTGTATGGATCCTATATATGTATGTGTGTGTGTGTGTGTGTGTGTGTGTGTGTGTGTGTGTGTGTGTATATATAAAAATGGATACATATATATTTAGATATATATGATTACACATAGATACACACACACACACACACACACACACACACACACACACACACACACACACACACACACACACACACACACACACACACACACACATATATATATATATATATATATGGATCTAGGACATTTGAACAAAAAGTTCAAACGCCCAAATCCATTACTACCGAACACACTTTAATGGAAGCTCTTTCATCGAAAAAGCGCTTTCATTAAAGTATGTTAAAATCTAATTGAATGCAAGGGGGCAAGCAACCCTGCACCCCCCACACTCTGCCTACTTTAATATTCTCACTCCTTGGTCCGCGTACAGTGGGGAAAAGGGAATTTTCCCTTACTGCGCCGTAGTATGACTGGAACAACAAGCATACTTATGTGAAAGTGCTGCTTCAGTGAACAGCACTTTTGCACAAGTATGTTCACCAAATTGGGATTTGGTGAAGGATGCAGTCGGGCATCTGTACGGATCCTATATATATAGATATAGATATATATATATATATATATATATATATATATATATATATATATATATATATATATATGTGTGTGTGTGTGTGTGTGTGTGTGTGTGTGTGTGTGTGTGTGTGTGTGTGTGTGTGTGTGTGTGTGTGTGTGTGTGTGTGTGTGTATATATATAAAAATGGATACATATATATAGATATATATGATTACACATAGTTACACACACACACACACACACACACACACACACACACACACACACACACACACACAAAACACACTCAAATATATATAAATATAAATGACATACCTGGTGTATCACTATTCAGCATTCTGTGGTTGTCTTCCATTTCTGCTCCCCTCTCCAGTACAGCACTAGGTGACTCCTCTGAGCTGCTTGAATCTGTACAGTTGACAGGAACTCCTCTGTCTCAGTGAGTAGTGGACTGGTAGCAGGCCCACCCTTGGTAGCTCTGTGTTCTTATGCCACAGCCTTGGCTCTATTGATAGCATGCTTGATCAAATCACTGGTCCTACATCTATCACTCTTGCAGTCATGACCCTGGTATCCACAGCACTCATATCATAAACACCTGCTGTCAGACACAGTCACAGAAAGACTTGTCAGCTAAGTGAGTATCTAAGGTGCATGCCCCATGGAGACAGAGGGCCTGGACAATGACTTCATTCTCAACATTTGTTTTTTCTGAGAACATTTATAAGTGCAGACATCTTTTTTACATGTTTGTGTTTTGGTCTATCTTTCCTTTCCCAAAGACTCTGCAGTTTTATCCTCATAGACACTGCTTCCTAAGCATAGT
This sequence comes from Protopterus annectens, assembly GCF_019279795.1. Classification (NCBI taxonomy): domain Eukaryota; kingdom Metazoa; phylum Chordata; order Ceratodontiformes; family Protopteridae; genus Protopterus; species Protopterus annectens. The sequence goes on along the minus strand of NC_056725.1, from coordinate 1,291,067,635 downwards.
CTGATGCATCTGCTGGCACAGATTGTTCTGGAATTAAAACTGAAATTGGGAGGTCTGGATACTGAAAAACTTGGGCACATGCTTATGGAGTAGTATTATTGACTGTACTTCTATATGTCTGGGTTGTATGGCTTGTAGTTACATTGCACATCATGGATTTTATACAATAATCTTGAGATGAACATTTAGGAATGCAGTGGTGCCACTCCACTGGAAGACAACTGCAAGTTTTATCCATCATATAACTGGGTATTTCTACTTAACGTGACACACATGGGTATCAGTGGCACTACAACAAGGTCTTAGAATGAAGTGATGTATGAGATAGGTACAATATGTTGTGATTTGTGATCAGCACATTGCTGTTTTGAGTTTCTGTCAAAACACGTTGTCCATTTCACCCAAACATATCTAATATATACTGCAACCATGAGCTGTCTGACATTCATAATACAATTTCTCCTGCGGTGTCATCAGTTGATACATTGCTCCCTAGGTTGTGCACTTGAGTAGGTAGGTGTTCGAATCTGAAAATGACTAGCTAATGTGAGTGATCATCTGAATTGTATAGCAATGGGTTCATCAACAGTTGAGATGTGGACGAAAAAAAGGTATGTGTTGTTCAGCACCTAAGCATTTAAACCTATGGTTATCATGGCTCTCTAATGTGACTTTTCTCATTCAGCATCAGCAGTGTGTGATAGCAGTCATGCTAGTTGCAGAAAGCAAAGGAAGCCTGAAGTCAGCAGTACTTAGTTCCTTTCACAGGTGGGCATGTCTGTTAAATACATTCAGTCCAATGTCAGATTAAGGTCATTTATGGTTATCTCCCATTTTTATCTTCTTTTTGCAGGTCTAGATGACAGAGTTGCCCAACAGGAGCCTCCATCACACCTTATCAGTACTGAGGTTATGGCTGAGGAGCAAGAGGGCAATGAGGCTGGGAGTGTCTCACTGTAGGAAGGTTCTGCATTTTCACTTGCAAGTATCCCACTTGCTTTACCTGAGGTGGCCTAGCTGGAGGTGGAGTATGTCATTGAGGCTATGGTGGAGAGAGCAGTGGCCACATATATGGCCTAGATGGATTGACTCCTGAATTGGACTGCAGATTTGCTCGGCCAGCCTGCATCTACCATTGAGCCACAGGGAAGGTTATGTCATATGCTACTGGGCATGCTGATCCCTCACATGATAATTGATCCTTGTAATGTCCCTCTGGGCTATGACAGGAAATATCCCAAAACCTGCCTGCACCCCACCCTATCTCCAGGCATTTTCCCTTCCTCATGTATCCTGTCCTGTTATTTATGTAGTGTCCAACCCTTCCCATCATTGTTTATCTAACCTGTGTTTTTCACTGTCTGTGTGTCCCACATTTCTACACCCTACTTGTTTGTACTGATCTGTTTGCGCCTCCTCATTATCTTATACACCCTTTCTGACTTGCTTTCCCTTCCACATCTCTGCTCTTCTTTCTCTCTATATACAGGAAAAAAAATGGAGTTCTATCTCTGCAAAAAAAAAAAAAAAAAACATAAAGAGAAAGAAGTAACCTTCCTTTCCTACATTTTGTCCACTTGTATATGTTGTCCTTCTGTGTGATGCACAGCTTGGTCTTCTCATTTTCTTACTGTTCTATAAACCCTGTTCTTCCTCTTTTATATATCAAAGGAATTGCTTCTGTTTTTTTTTTCCAGTTTTTAGCCAATTTATTCCTAGTGCTGGCTACTCATACATATAGGTTACACATAGAAACAGGAGGGCACCACAGATTGTATGTTATTACAAGTGTCATTCTAGAGAAACAAATTTTGCTGGAAAAATGTATTACAGCAGAGAAGTCATATGTATAAATTGGTGTTAACCAGACAGTCATGATTGTTCATTCTAACTTCGTTATTGCAGCATGGTGTTTTCCAGTATATGGGGTCTGTGCCTACAATGTGGAACTAGTAGCATTCTACTGATTTTACTCGTGCCCTATGTACACACCTTGTATATGAGTACTGTGAATATTATTTTCCAATATATATATATATATATATATATATATATATATATATATATATCTATATATCTATATATAGGTTCATAGGTTCATAGGTTGGTACTAGGTATCAGCACTAGGGCCTATACAAGCCTAGACATAACAATTCCCTGGCTATTTCTTCCCACACTATTTACTTCCCTGGACCCATGTCTAGCAGGGCAACTGACATGATTCCCGGGGTGAATTTCCTTTCTCCCATCCAATCGTCAAGGTTCCTTTTGAAAAGAGGGCCAAAGAGGCACTCTGCTTGACATGTATGGGCAATCTATTCCAGAGTCTGGGTAGTCTTTGGGTCAGGAAC
>NC_056725.1:1290907784-1291060284 GCF_019279795.1 Protopterus annectens | reverse complement strand
CACATACACACACACAAACACATACACACACACACACTCACACACACACACACACACACACACACACACACACACACACACACACACACACACACACACACACACACACACACACACACACACACACACACACACACACACACACACACACACATATATACCCCTGAAAATTTGAGATCAAAGATCAGTTGTTTAAACACTTAAATTATCTCTTCACTGCTCATACTAGCCAATTTGCAACTAGGCATCCAGTTAATGTTTGACTGCAACCAAATAAATTAAATCATGGACACAGTGATGTGTTTCACTTGTTTCTCTCTGTAGCTGTCTCTTTCACACACACACACACACACACACACACACACACACACACACACACACACACACACGCACGCACACACACACACACACACACACTGAAAATCTGAGATCAAAGATCAGTTGCTTAAACACATAATTATCTCCCCATTGTTCAAGCTAGGCAATCTGCAGCTAAGCATACACCTAATGTTTGCCTGCAACCAAATCAATTAAATAAGGGGCACAGTAATGTGTTGCTTTTTTTTCTCTCTGTAGGTGTCTCTTACACACACACACACACACACACACACACACACACACACACACACACACACATACACGCTACCTCTTTTTGACAAGCTATATTGATTATCATTCAGATGTGGTCAGACAATTGTAATGCCAGCTGCTTTCACACACGCCCTGCCTCTTCACCTCTCCAAAAATACTTATTTTCTGACTGGGTGACTTCTGATGTTTGACTGTGATCATTACCAGTTGTCTTCTCAAAGGCATCATCTTTGCTTGTTATTTATAATATTTAATGTTAAAAACCTGGAAACATTGATCAATGATATAGACAGTATATTCTGTTACTATTTTCTACATATTTATTTGGTGGTGTTCTAGATGTCTTTCTTTTATATTGGGTTGCCCTACAAGACTAGCCATCTGTGAGGCTCACAGCAGTTGACCATTTCAGATATTTGTCCAAATTATGACAGATTACTAATAAGTACTGAAAATAGTTATAGCTACTAAATGCATGGACATGTTCAACTCATGTAGTAACAGGCCAGGGACTGGTTAGCTATATGTTTTGCTGTGTGAAAGTCACATGAGGCAGCATCCTAATAATTGGCATTATTGCTTACTAAAGGGTTAATTTTAGTGTTTTTTTTTTTCATTTGTTTATGCTAAGTATTTTATTAGCACATTAAATGTGCTAATACAGTATTTAACCGTACTCTGTGATGAGCATGATTTGTTTTGTTAGCAACAGTCCTACTATAATTTTTTTATTTATTTGAAATTGAAAATCATCATTTTAAAACTGGAATCATCAATTAATGTTAAATCTGACTAGGTTTAAAGTGAAAGTCATTAAATAAATTGATTATATGGAATTTGATGACTATAGTTGTATTTTGATTTACTAGATATTTAATAGGGTAGTATAGTTTGCATTACTGTCTTTAATAGTATATATCATAGACTGGGAAGATGATTATTATATTTCTAACTAGAATAAATGTATGCTTCATTATTGCAATGTTAAAATTGATTTAGGATAGGAGTATTTTCTGTGAATAAACTAATGCTGTTTTGTCACATGTTGATTATCATATTGGATCAGTTTATGAAATGTCTTGTCTTTCAAACCAAGATATCTGTTTTATAACAAAGCTGTTTTAAGTATTATCTTAAAATGTAAGTGTTTCTTATTTTCAATATTTAAAGGGACTAAGAAAAATATTTTTTCCATAACCAATGTTTGTCATCATCATCATCTTCTATATCATCATCAGTTAATGAGATAATTTGTCACCCATATACAGTAGTTAAGTGACCTTTTAAATTACTCCCAGCATAGCTCAATTCTTGGCAGATAAGAATCACTGAAATATGGAGCTGAATACAAGGAGTTTCATTCAGGCTATTCCAAAGGATAGCTGAGAATTGCCTGGCTCCATGGCCTAGATCGATGAAGCCCTAACTGTTATATAGGCAACTAGGGTTTAATCAGTAGTCCAAACAATGGAGGAACCAGGCAGTGAGTGGAGGGACATATACTGCCTACCTCTTCTGGGGGCAGACAGGGCAGTGTAAGTTCCTTGGTGGAGATGAAAGAAATCAACAATCATGCTTTAAGGCAGGTGCAAAGCTATTGGAGGGAATGCCTCTTGTGAAAGTGAATTGAGGGAACATCTTCCATAGGCAGCCCATTACACATTCCTTCTCAGTGCTGTGCCAAGTGTGTATGGTGGATAGGACTGAAACCCTTTACGGATGTCTAATGATGGTCTCGACCAGCACACCCTTACTGTGGTAATGTGGGAAAAATTGGATGACTGATGGGGAGGGGATTAATAATTGAAAGACAGTGGTGGGCAAAAAGAACAAAACTAAGAGAAGAAAATTATGGATGAGATCATTAGCAACTCCTTTGCTATTGATTGCAGTGGTCCTTTACCTGATTATTTATTTATTTATTTTATTTATTTGATGTTTGTTTACCGAGGTGTTCTGACTGGGTCTACAGAACCTGTTTTCAGCAGGGGCCCGGGAAGAAAAGCTCCACATACAGTACAATACAAATACAGTATAATCCAATACAAAAAAGATTACATTAGAAATACTATACAAAAAATAAGTTGAAAGAACAAACTGCTACAAGATGTAATATATTACGACACATCTAGACAATTCTATACAGTTAAAACATTACAGACGATAATAGTCACTCTCACCATACATTATGTAGATAGTGTCTAAAAAAATAGTACATAGGTAGTGCAATGTGTGACATTGACTGTTATAGTACATCCAAAACAGAATGTTAGTTTCTTTTAGGAAAATAGCAGCCAGAAAGTTAGTGATGCAGATAGATAAGGAGAGAGAGTTAAGAAGAATAGAAACAATAAAGCCTGAGCAGTAGCTTAAGGATATGGTATAGAGCCAGCGAAGGAGTTAGAAGAGCTTTAGGATCTTGCAGTCTGCGAGGGACTGAAATGTGACAGAAGAGGAAGACCTGAGCATTAGGCAGGCTTTATGCAGGAGCAGAGCCATGTATTTTTGAGATGATTTTTTTAAAGAGGCTTTGAAATGGGTTAGGCCAGGCATAGACCTGGTAGCTAGAGGTAGTGAATCCCAATGTATAGAGACAGAGTATGAATACAGAGAGTGACCAGGTTTTCTTGTGGGTTTTGAGATTGCTAAGAGATTTTTGTCTTCTGATCGTAGGTATCAATTTGGTGTGTAAGGTGTGACTAGGTTGACTAGTACAGGGCAGGCAGTAGGCTTGAAAATAAGGTTGTGCAAGGTGGATAGCTGATTAAAGGCAAGTTGGTTGGTGAGTTCAAGCCAGTTTAATTCTAGGAGTGGTTTACAGTGGTGTGTGTGATATTTAGAGTTTGTGACAATCTTTGCAACTTTGTTGTAGCACTGTTTCGACTTGCTTAGGGTAGAATTTTGTAAGTTAGTTAAGATAGGGGCACCATAAAGAAGGGAGGTAAGTAAAAATGTTTTTGCAAGGGTAATTTTGGTTGCTGCAGTAAAGAAATGTTTGTTTCTATATGAGTCCCAGTTTTTGATTAGTTCTCTTTATATTTTTCTGTATATGGGGATCAAATGAAAGTTTATTGTCAATGATAACACCTAGAAATTTGGTTTCCTGCACTATTTCTGTGGAAGTATTGTCATATGCAAGGATGTTGAAATGATCAGTGATGGGGAAGGTGTTTTGGGGATGAAAGAGTACTAGTTTTGTCTTCTTTAGATTAAGAAAGAGTTGGGCATTTCTTACCCAGGATTCGATTGCTGTAAAGGACTGCTGAGTTTTTGAGAGTAGTTCTGGTAGTGATTGAGCAGAGCAGATTATGGTGGAATCATCAGCGTACTGAATGAGGGCCCCAGGATGAGAGGCAGTGTGAAGGTTGTTTGTGAAAATGTTGAAGAGTAGGGGTCCTAGGATGGAGCCTTGGGGGACTCCAGTAGGGTTGTGGAGAAAGGGTGAGAGTTTGTTGGACCATTTCACTTCTTGTTTACAATCCTTGAGGTATCTCTGAAACCATTTAACTGTGATGTTATATGAGAAGCCTAAGTTAGACAGTGTGTTCAAAAGTAAGGGGTGTGTCAAAGGCCTTGGAGAGATCAAGGAATACTGAGGCTATATAACATCCTGCATCTCTGGCCTTGTTCATGGTGTCTGTAAAAGATAATAGGGCTGTAGCTGTGCTGTGGCTTGGTCAGAAGCCATGTTGGGTTTTGGTTAAAAGATTGCTTTGCAATAGATATTGCATTGCCTGCTGATGGATACCGCTCTCGAGAATTTTGGATATGTGTGACAAGATGGATCAAAAGAGTTGCCTCCTTTGTGGATGGGGGGGGGGGTGATGTGAGATTGTTTTCATATAGTAGGTACTTCTGATTTGGATAAACACCTATTTATAAGGGTACTGATTGGGTAGGCGACTGAGTTAGCAGCCAGTTTGAGGTAGTATGGGGGGAAGATTGTCAGCTGAAGTAGAGCAGGGTTTTAGTTTTTGTAGCAGTTTTTTAATGGTGTCAGTGGGTATGGGGTAAAATGAGAATGGAGTTTGTATGACATTTTGTTGAGTAGGAGGCTTAGTAGTGACAGGGTTAGAAGTAGTTGATGGCCTGGGGTCGGTGTCTGAATAGGTTGAAGGGTGGGGGTGTCCAGCATTAAGGTTGTTAGTAGGTCTAAAATTGATGCTATGAAGTGCTTGTTAAAGTTTTTGGCTATTTGTGATGGAGGGGTATCAGGTGATAGGGTGTGCTCTCCATTTCTTCTAGGATTAAGTAGAGACAATATGGAGTGCCAAAATTTACTGGAGTTGATTTTATGCTGGAGTTGAAGCTGGGAATAATATGACTTCTTATCTCTGTTGATTAGTTTTGTCACTTTGTTATGTAGTGTTTTGAAATTAACATGATTTTGTTCATTTTTGTTTTGTTTCCAGGTTGACCACACTTGGTCCCGTTGCTTCATCAGGTGTTTGCATTCCTTAGAGAACCATGGTGCCGAGTTCTTTTTGATTCTTTTCATATGGATGGGAGCTAGTGGAGGTGGGAGGTTGGCATAATGGTTAAGATGTTTACCTTACAGACACAAGGTGCAGGGTTTAAGTCTCACATGTGGTAATTGGCCTAAAATGGCACATAAGACAGTTCAAATCTGGCATTGCTTAGTGGTAAATAACTTTTTCTATGGTATTCAGGGTCCTGAGTTTGAGCCTTGCAGAGGCTGTTTATTTTTTATAGCTAGGCTTGTATAGGCCCTAGGGCCGATAACCTAGTACCAACCTATGAAGTTATAAATGTGTGAAGGAAGGTGTTATTAAAGTATAATACAGCATCATTAAGGGGTAGTTGTTTAAGGGGTGTCCAGTCTATTTCCTGTAGGAGATTGTTGAATTTATGCTGACAAAAATTAATTTAGTTCCTAACTGATTTTATAGGGTGTACTCTTAGTTGTTAGGAGTTTATTCTAAGGAATAAGCTGGCAGATGATCGCTCAGGGAGCTAGACAGTGTACCAGAAGAGGGGTATTTGGCAGGTTGGGATACTAGAATCCAGTATAAGGTGGATTGGTAGGTAAGATCTTTGCTGTAGCTTGTTGGAGCATTGATAAGCTGAGAAAAAACATACAGATTTAGACTATTTCCTGGGGAGTTGGAAACTATGATTTGCCAATCTATATTTATGTCTCCTAAGATTTTTCTTTCAAGGTTTATTGTCTGGGATGTCCAGGATAAAATATTTTCCAACACTGGTATATTGTTACCTGGTGGGATATATATTACTATTATGCAAATTATTTTTGATATATTGAGGTTCAAAAAGGAGATTAGTACCTCAGCATTCGAAAAGGTGGGTATATTACTGGTGTAGGGTGTGATGTTGAGTGTAGAGGGATATAGAGGTGCTATCTCCCTCTTATTTTTAGATCTGGGATGTAGTCATGTTTCAGTAAGGGCTAGTATGTCAGGTTTATTTTGACCAATCCAGGCATACAGTGGGGCTATTTTATTACATATACTTCTAAGGTTAAGTGTAAGTATGTTTAAATCTTTGGGGTTACTCTTTTGGTTAGGATTAGAGGGTGGCCCAGGGTTAGGATGTACGCCTCCACATTTGAATAGATAAGTAATGAGGAATGCGTACCATGGGATGTGTTTTTTATTCCATGGTGAGGATACTGGTGTCAAGTATGGTTTCATAGGAGGTGAGGAGGCCAGCTTGTGGTTTGAATAAAATGGGAGGGTATAGGGGAAAAGCTGGGAGGAGATATGTGAGAAGCTGCGTTGTTTATTGGGGAGAGGGTTAGAGGAAGTTGTTGATTTGTTTTGGTGTGTGGGGGTATCCAAAGATATAGCTGTAGTGAGGTTGAGAATTAAGAGTAAAGAAGCTAGGCAAGTTAGGAGGAGCATGTCAACTGGGATAGTGGGTTTAACAATAGTAAAAGTGGAATTTGTGTGTTTGAATGTAGTATCAGGTGTAAATAAAGATTGTTATCATGTGATGTTTGTGCACTTGAAGGTAAGGTTGAAAATGTTTTGACTTCAGAGTGGGCTTTGAAAATGTGGTTAGGTGTTTTACCTTGCAGTTTGTGATAAGGATGGGTGGGTGAGATGTGACTGGTCAGTAGTAAAATTAAGGTGCAATGCTAGTTTGTGTGTATAGTAGAAGAGAAGGTGGTAAGCCTGGGGTTAATTTAAAATAGTTTGAGGTGGTGATTGCATTGTGATGGTAAAGTAGAGTAAGATCCAAAAAAGTATTGTAGAGGGCATGTGAATTCAAGGTGATGGATGTAAGGGAGACCAGATAAGTTTGGCTAAATAAAAGAAAGTAATGTGTGCATGAAATGTGGGTGTGGACAAGGTAGAGTTGTACATATTTGGATCATATGAATGAGGGGGAGTGGTTTGCTTTGACAAACAAGAGTAGTGCACTATATTTCACAGTTGTGCATTTCAGCTTTCTAGCATTTAAACAGGACAATAAGCTTACAGGAGATATTTGTAGGTATGCAAGTTTGGGATTACTAAAACAAAAATGGTGGCTTCCACAGTACAGAAGGACAGAAAGAAAAATAAACTAAACTAACAAGAGATATGTGTATGCATGCAAGTGTGGGTTAACTGAGATGTAGGTTTACAGATGTTAGAAGGACAGGTTAAAATAGGTCCATAGGTGACACCAGGCTAATAGCCCTGGAGCCTTTACAAGCCTAGCCCAAAGAAGTGCCCTGGCATTGTGCCACCTGACGTTAGTTCCCAGTGCCTCTATCAAGTAGAGCCACTGGAGTGATCCCCGGGGTGAACTTTCTATTACCCATCCACTCATCAAGATTTCTCTTGAAGAGGGACAGTAATGTGCTCTGCTTGACATGTATGGGAAGTCTATTCCAGAGCATTGGCAGTCTCTGGGTTATGAACCTGTACTTCCAGCATGTTCTGTTGATTGCGGTAATGAGGTTGAGGTCTCTGGAGCGTGTGGTGTGGAGGGATTGGGATTTCTTTAGATGTAGCATTTCTAACAGAGCTGAGTCAGACATGGCTTTGTAAGTCAAGCAAAGATCGCCTCTAAGTAGGTGATATGAGACAGAGAACAGCTGGAGTTTTTTGAGTCTGTCCGTGTAGGACATGTGTTTAATGCCTAGGATCATCTTCATGAGGTACTTCTATGGCCTCTCCAGCTGTTGTAGGTGTCTAGTGAGGTGCATGCAAATGGGGAATTATACTCGATGATTGGTCTAATGAGGGAAGAGTAGAGAGAGAGACAATGACCTCTTTCTTCCTGGATGCAAAACCCTTGATAATAAGATGTGCTACATAGAAGGACTTTCTGACCACAGTGGCAATGTGGTAGTCGAAGGAGAGGTTGTTGTCAACCTGCGTCCCAGATCTCTTATAACACCTTCAGTGTTCAGTGGGCTCCCATCGATGTGGTAGTTAGTGGGGACTGAGTTTTTAGCAAAGGGGATGGTGATGCATTTTCTGACGTTAAGCTCAAGGCCATGATTTCGACACCAGTCATTGATCTCAGTGAGGCCTTCCTGTAGGATGTCTGCATCACTTGGGGAGTTAATAATGGCTCCCAGCTTGCAGTCATCTGTGAACTTGGTCAGCCAGAGTCCCTTTGTAATGTCCTGGACTTCTGAGAAGTAGATGCCAAACAGGAGAGGACCTAGGACCAATCCCTTTGGGACTCCACTCATGACTTGTCGGCAGTCTGACTTGGAGTTCGCTACTTTCACACTGTGTGTTCTATCTGTGAGCCAATTTGAAACCCACCTAGTGATATAGGGCTTGATGCCTAGTTTGGTGAGTTTATCAATAATTCCTGAATGAGGAATGGCATCAAAGACCTTGGCCAAACTGAGGTAGGCTGTATGCACTGCCTTACCTTCATCCACAGCCCTGGTGACTGACTCAAAGAAGTCAACCAGGTTAAGCAGGCATGATCTCCCATTCATAAAGACAAACTGCATGGGGTCCAGAGTTTGGAGATTTCCTATATCTTTGTTAATCAGGTCCATGATGATGTGCTCCATAGCTTTACATATCAGACTCATCAGGCCAATGGGGTGATAATTCCCAGGGTCTGTAGTCACTCCCCCTTTATGGAGAGGGATGACTGTAGCAGTGCACTATTAGGTAGGGACAAAGCCTGAGGTGAGGCTGTGACTGAACAGGGCACTCAGATGTGGTGCCAGTTTGCTTTGTAGTTCATGGAGAACACAGCTAGGGATATTATCAGGTCCCATGGAAGCTGTATTCTTGGCGTTGAACAATGCAGCTTTAACCTGGGCTGCAGTAATGCTGGGTACCTGGCATTCTTCCAGTATTGTGATCAGTCCTTTAGGAGGGAGAGAGGGGTAAAGTTGGCATTGAATCTGTCGGCCAGTATGTTGGCATTATCTGTCGGCTCAGAATATGAGGTACCATTGTTCAGTAACTCAGAGCAAATCTGGCTATTGCCGTGGAGGTTATTGATATAACTATAAAAGGCTTTGTGATTGTTTTTAGTGTCTGACACAATTCTGCCTTCATAGCTGGCTTTAGAGGATTTGATGAGGGATCTCACCTTTTTGTTGAGGCTAATAAGGGAGTTTTTCCAGTCTTGGGACTTCACCTTTTTCTGCAACAGTTTCTTCCTTCTGTTGTAAAGTTTATTAATGGCAGGGAACAACCTGATTGGCTTCCTTTTTTGGAGGGTGAGGAACCTGTCCCTTCAGCATGTTCAAGCAAATGCTCAAATGTTATATTCTGTTTTCACATGGAACAACCATTATAACAAACCTGTTACCCAGAACATTTTCTAGACACCAATGAAAAATTTGTAAAAAAGTGAGATACCTTCTTGGCTTTCACAGTAGATAATTGACATGCAGATTGACTTTTCAAATATAATGTATCAATTCATGAATTTAACCATAAGCAAGTACCTGCTATATCACAATGTCCAGTTTTGTGATCTCTTCCCTAACTCCATTAGTGCAACTACCGATGTAGATACACATGTGCGTACATGCAAACACACACACAAGTACACAACACACGCACACTCACATGCACTTGTATGTATAAACACACACACACACACACACACACACACACACACACACACACACACACACACACACACACACACACACACACACACTCATACACACACACATGCATTAAATTCAACTCATCTATGCCACTACAGATACAGAGATATGTCCACACTCATATATATATACACACACACTGATGCACTCCTTTCCCTACAACTTTGCTGGACTTATCTGTACCCCTAATACTCAAATAGGAGTGAATGGGGGACCTCCTAGCTTAAAATTTTACTTGGCTGAGCAATTCTGTGAATCATTTGGTCATGTAATTCAGGGCCTGTAATCATTTCTGGAGGAGAACACAGTAATTAGCTTTAGCTACTCCACCAGACTGCTGCATTCACATGTGGCTTTTTCAGAGAAACTGCCCTCCATGGTAGACACCATAAATGGAAAACCTTAACAAGTAGTCTCAGAATCAGAAAGGCCTAGCACAATGTGTAAATCTTCCAGTGTTTCAGCATTCAACTAAACCTTACTGAATTCTGGAGTAATTCTTCCTACTGTATCTCAGATCAAAGATTATCTGTAAGCTTGCAGAGCAGGTGTGGATATGGTTACAGTTAGTATTATAGTCAAACTGTACAGCCTATACCTTGCAAAAGGTATTCTATTCTCCATGCATGTGGTATATCAGTGATGTGTAATAAAGTAAATAACAGAGGAACAGCAGAATAGTGTAATGTGTTAGAAGCACAGAAAAATATCCAAAGCCTGCAGGGGATAGTGTGCTGCACTTGAAGAATGAGAAAACTATAGAACATCAAAACAACTTGGCCTGAGCCACAAATAATGCTAGTAGGCTGTACTAGAACTTGTCCAGGATATAGTGTACTGTGTCATAAATCTTCAAGTAAGACTGAAGAATCTTATCCTAATCAGTGGGAAACTGGTCAAAATGTATTATAAATATGATATTAACCCACAGGAAGATGTTATTTTGGGGGATAGCAAGGTAAGATACAAAAAATGAAAGGGTTGACCTACCTTCTGAATGCTTACTTATACTGTAACTGCTGCCCCTGCATAAGAAAGTAATGTCTATTGAAAAGGATGCATTCCTTCAGGTACCCAGTGTGCTAGCCATTCCAAGGACACACACAGCAAAACTAGTAGGTAGTTCCTGTTATTCCTGACTTCAGATTCCTTCAATTGTCTATTCTAATGTTAAGAAATGTTTTAATTAAGTACATTTTGATAAATAATTATATAGTGCTTGATTCAAACATTTAAAAATGGCTTTGAATCACTTAAACAAATATAACCTATTAATGAATGAATTATTTAGATTATTTGGATAAGTTTATAGTAACTAATCTATATAACAATGATCACAACAGGAAAATCATACAATTAAAACTGACGCAATGAAAGATGACATTCACAATGAATACAAACATAAGAATCATTGCAAGGAGCAACCCCCTGTAACCCTGACGCTCCCACCTCTTTCAGCATAAAAAGTCCAAAATCAGTCAGTTTTGCACAAGACAGGAGAAACTCTGCACATTTCAGGTTCCACAATGCTTAAGTAACGTAGAATACAAAAATCACTATAACCCATTCTCAAAAATCCAAGCTGTATAGTCCCATTTAATACCAATATAACTACTGCAAAACAATAGATATTCTCCAAATTGGCACCGCCTGCCTTCAACACAGAGTCAAGAAGCAAAAAAAAAAAAAACAAAGTTCAAACTAACATGCTTGCTTCAGTTGTTATGTCACACACTCACAAACTGACTGCCTTGTCAATGACTGCAGGAGGAATACTGGCATAAAATGTGACATCTTCATGGCTACCTAATCAGTGCTAGTACTGTACTTCTGCACCATCACCATCTGCAAATCATGTCCCCTGACAGCTTGTTCTCATGGCAACTGACCCCTTAATCCTGCCCTAATTCTGATACTGTAATACTGTGCCTTACAGTGTTATATTTAAGCAATAACCCACGCCTGGGTGTGGGTAATGCTGGATTTACCCACGGTTGGTGTGGTTTGGTCACGAAGGTGAAGCCGAGTGGCCAAACAAAGACAACCGTGAGTAAATCCAGCATTAACCACACCCAGAAGTGGGTTATTGCTATTATACAATGACATTATTTAAGAAAAAAAACGACTTACTTTTCTTAAATAATGGCATTGTATAATGCCTCCGTGCTGCCCTTCCGCAGCTGTCTGGTATTCTGCGGCAGTTCTAATGTACTGCGCATGCATATGCTTATGCAGTACATTAGAGCTTTGGGTGGAAGTAACGGAGAAATCAAGATCTCCGTTGCTTTTTACAAAGTGTCTCGCTATGTTAAAGGAGTTTAACATAGCAAGACAGCTTTAAAAAAAGCAACGGAGAATCTCCATTGCTTTTTTTAAAGCTGTCTCGCTATGTTAAACCCATTTAACATAGCGAGACAGCTTTAAAAAAAGCAATGGAGAAAGGAAGATCTCCATTACTTTTTTTAAAGCTGTCTCGCTGTGTTAAACTCCTTTAACACAGCGAGACAGTTTCTAAAAAGCAACGGAGATCTTGCGTTCTCCGTTGCTGTAAAAAAAAAAAAAGTCATACTAATGGAAAAAGTCTGGGCGACCGGACCTTTTTCATTAGTATAAGTCTTTGATTTACAACGTGCATGCTGACCAATCAGCGTGCACATTTTGGAATATTAATGGGGGGGGCGTCATTGTATAATATATGATTTGTGAGCTGAAGTTCCACACTTGAAAATAGAGGCAACCATAACAGTGAAACTTGTGCAGTTTTGATAAATTTAGGCAACAGTCTTTCATGAAAGAGAGGAAAGAAAAGTGAATCTTGAGTAGTTGTAGATCAAAGACTGTTCCAGTTATTTTAATTATTGTTATATATTAACAATAAATAAATAAATATATAACTGATAGCAAAGTAGCTGATTGGAATCAGCCAAAAGCTTTCCTGTTCAATAGACCAATTCAGCATGCACATTATTGCGATTTATTTGGGAACCACCATTGCTGGTGCAGATACAGTGTCCCAACTGACCTTTTTTGAGTATGTGAACAGTGTAAGTCCTTTTCAGCATCTTTGTTGAAGAAACCATAAAGTAAGTTAGATGCCTCAGAACAATGCCCAGTAATGTCAGGGTAGACTGCATAAAGCATTCTCTTTTCTCTCCATTACATCGAAATACTGCTTGTCAGGTCCTGTTGCATTGTGGTATTACAACTCTTGCTCAGGTGCATTGTCATAGGTGCAAAATTTCAGTAAAGGTGTAGTTAATGAGTTAATTTTAAAGATTGTTAGTGACAGTTTATTAACTTTAACATTAACTAGTCTTCTGGGAATACTAATATATTCATTGTCTTTAAAACACAATACTCGTATACACAGTCCTATACATTGCATAATGATATGAATCTCCATTCATATCTCATCCATACAATATGCACCATGTATTCTGATACAACCAATCACCTTACTACCTTCTGTACCCCTTCACCTTTCCCGTTCCTCCCACCAATTAACTACACCCTTATCCCTCCTTGGGGTATCTAAGTCTAACCCTTCTTTCCTTCTACCATTCCATTTAATCTGTCAGTCTGCTTCATCATTTTTCTTCCTCTTCCACTTTGCCATAAATTTCTCTACAGTCCCACCTGCTTTATTTCCATGTGATTGCATTTTCTGTCACCCTGTCTTCCACTGATTTAGCTTTTCATAACAGATCCATTGTATCATGTATTCTACCATCACAATTTTGAAAGTCATGATGTACCTTTTCCTGCCTTCCCTGCCCTGCCATAGTTATCTGTTATGGTGCTCTTTGGTCAAAAGTGTGATTTCATTCTTTTTCTTCCATCTTTCCTCATTAAGCCTAGCATTCACACACGTCTTCCATTTATATCTGATTCCATGGCTGCATATTTGACTTCTTTGGGATGTAACCTTCTTTCATATTTTATCTGCACAGTTGTATACCCAGAATATATGAATTATTGTAGTTGTTTTCACACAGATAGCTGTATGGGTTATATCCTGCTAAGGATAAAATAGCCCGCCAGCTTCTGAAGCTTTCAGGGCGCCTTCAATGCTCCCAAACAATTAGTCAGCTTAAGCTGAGTTGACTACAAGTCAGTTTTTGGAGATAAGTCCTTCAGAGATTTTCTGCCACAGAAGAGGGCACTCCTTTGTGGGCTTTCAAGGGTGGATGGCCAGCTAAAAGTGTTCTATTGCTGGGTAGCTAAGTTACTTTCAATGGGAAAAAAATCAGTTTTACTTTATAATTGAAAACCTACCTTTTCTCTAAAACTTAATTAAATAAGCTAGGAAAATGACTATCAGGTGACTTTTGCACACCTTTACATGGGAGCCCTAATTTTTACTTTTGTAGTAAAAAGCTGTCAAAACTAATTTCATTTTTTTCTGTGATAATGTTTGTATAGGATTATAGGATCATAGCAAGTAACTAGGCTAATGGCTCTAGGGCCCTTAAAAGCCTAGCCAAGTTCTACTCTTATTTCCACGATCAGCATCAATTGCCCCTGTCCAAGAGAGACACAGGTGGAAACCCTGGGTTGAATTTATGGTTACCCATCCAATTGTCCAGATTGTATTTGAAGAGGTCCAATGAGGTGCTCTGTTTGACATGAACTGGGAGTTTGTTCCAAAGGTATGGCAACCTCTGGGAGACAAATCTGTCCCTCCAGTAGGTTTTTTAATGTCACATACCAGGTTAAGGTCTTTAGAGCGAGTAACCCTTGTACCATTTGACTTGCAGATATGCAGCATTTCCAATAAAGATCAAACATTGCCTCATATGTAAGGCATAGATCACCTTTGAGTAGTCTGTATGAAACAGAATAAAGTGACTGTGATTTCAGGTGATTCACATAGGACAGATACTCAAGATCTTGGATTTTCCTTGTGGGGAACATTTGTGGTCTCTCCAATTGCTGCAGGTGCTTGCAAAGGAACATACCAAAAGGGGCATTGTACTCAATTATTAGCCTGATGAGGGAAGAGTACAGATGTTATAACTTATTTTTTTCTGGATGCAATGCTCTTACTTATGAGATGAACAATATCGAATGCCCTTCTTTCCACTGTAGAGACATCATGATCAAAGGTGAGGTTGCTGTCAACCTGTGTGTCCAAGTCTCTCACCACTGAGTGTGTACTTAGGCTGTTGTTAATGATGTGGTAGTTAGCAGGAACATTGCACTTACTGAAAGGGATGATAATACATTTTTTACATTGAGTTTAAGGCCATGACTTTGGCACCAAACATTTATTTGTGTAAGACCCTCTTGTAGGATGTTAACATTATTTGGAGATTCTATGACCACTACCCAGTTTGCAGTCATCAGCAAACTTTGTCAGCCACAGATCTTTAGTTTTAGCTTGTACTTTGGAGAAATAGATTCCAAACAGTAGAGGTTACAGGACTGATCCATGTGGAACACCACTGGTTACAGGACTGCTGTTGGAGGTGGAGTCCCCTATTTTGACTATATGGGTTCTATCAGTGAGCCATTTAACGACATATCTAACAATATAAGGGTTGATACCTAGCTGGGTGAGTTTTTCAATGATGACTGAGAGGGGAATAGTGTCAAAAGCTTTGGCTAAGTCTAGGTAGGTTGTATGCACATATTTCCCCTCGTCCAGGGCCTTCATGACTGTCTCAAAGAAGTCCACCAGGTTTAACAGGCATGATCGCCCTTTGACAAATCCAAACTGAGTAGGGTCAAGTGTTTGGAGATTACCTATATCTATGTTGATAAGATCCATGATGATTCTCTCCATGGCCTTGCAGATAAGGCTAGTCAGGCTAATAGGTCTATAGTTCCCAGAGTGAGTGAAAGCACCACCTTTATGCAAGGGGATAACGGTGGCTGTTTTCTATTCAGCTGGGATGAAGCCGGAGCTTAGACTATGAATGAAAAGAGTAAACAGTGATGTTGCTAATTCATGTTTGAGCGCATGTAGGATGCAACTTGGGATGTTATTAGGTCCAATAGATGCTGTATTTTTGGCCTTAGAGAGGGCATTTATAGGTTCATAGGTTCATAGGTTGGTACTAGGCTATCAGCCCTAGGGCCTATACAAGCCTAGCCATAACAATTCCCTGGCTATTTCTTCCCACATTATTTACTTTCCTGGACCCCTGTCTAGCAGGGCGACTGACATGATCCCTGGTGTGAATTTCCTTTCTCCCATCCAGTCGTCAAGGTTCCTTTTGAAGAGGTCCAAAGAGGCACTCTGCTTGACATGTATGGGCAATCTATTCCAGAGTCTGGGGAGTCTCTGGGTCAGGAACCTATCCCTCCAGCATGTTTTGTTTATTGTGATGACAAGGTTTAGATCCCTGGAGCGTGTAGCTCTGAGGGATTGGGATTTCTTTAAGTGTAGCATGTCCAACAGCTCTGGGTTTGACATGGCCTTGTATGTTAAGCAGAGATCGCCTCTGAGTAGACGATATGCGACAGAGTATAGCTGGCGTTTTTTAAGGCGGTCAGCGTAGGGCATCTGCTTTAGGCCTGTGATTCTTTTAGTGAGGTATTTCTGAGGCCTTTCCAGTTGTTGCAGATGTCTTGAGAGGTACATACCAAATGGGGCGTTGTATTCTATAATGGGTCTAATGAGGGATGAGTACAGTGGGACAATGACCTCCTTTTTTCTGGATGAAAAGCCCTTCGTGATGAGGTGTGCCACATAGAAGGATTTCCTGACTGTTGTGGCGATGTGGTTATCGAACGTGAGACCACTGTCCACCTGTGTCCCTAAGTCTCTTATCACACTTTCTGTGTTTAGTGTACTGCCACCTATATGGTAATTCATGGATACATGTTTTTTCCCAAAGGGAATAACAATACATTTCTTGGCATTGAGCTTGAGCCCATGGCTCTGGCACCAAGCATCTGTTTCTGTAAGGCCCTTTTGTAGAGTATCCACATCATTTGGGATTCAATAATGGCTCCCAGTTTGCAGTCATCTGCAAACTTTGTTAGCCAGAGTCCCTTAGTGTTGACCTGTACTTCAGAGAAGTAGATGCCAAACAAGAGCGGCCCCAGGACTGAACCCTGAGGTACTCCACTTGTCACTTGTCTGGAGCTGGATTTGGAGTCAGCTACTTTTATAGTGTGGGTTCTATCAGTAAGCCATTTAGCAACCCATTGGGTGACATAGGGATTAATGCCCAACTTAGTAAGTTTATCTATGATTCCATATGATTTATGACCTGCTCTTTAGTGATACAAGGTAGAGAACAGGTGGTAGGGATGTCATGTGGTACATGTGGTGGGGGCAGGGGAGTGAAGTTTTCACAGAACCTGCCAGCTAACGGGTTAGCTATGTCTACAGGCTCAGTATATGTGGTATCATTAACTACCACTTTAGCATAAATCTGGTCCTTTCCTTTTAGGTTACAGATGTAACTCAAGAACACCTTATGGTTGTCCTTAATTGAGGAAGCTTATTTGGATTCATAGTTTACTTTGAAGGACTTCATAAGAAGTCTTATTTGCTTGTTTAAACTGAGGAGGGAGTGTTTCCAGTGTAGGGCTCACTCCCTCTTACTCTTAGACAGCAATTTCTTCCCCTTATTGTAAAGCCTGTTCATGGTAGTTGCCCACCAGGCAGGTTTGCTCTTCCTTGAGGAGCTTGTTTTGGTGTTATCAGGTACAGCCATGCCAATGCAGTTATACAGGTGTTTGTATAAAGCATTGGTTCAGAATTTGGCATATTTCCAGTTCAATCTTAGGGGGGAGGTGCAGTAAAGCTATTTATGCCATCCTGTAATAGGTTATAATCTGCTTTCTAAAGTTTTTGTTTAGTTGCTGCTGGGGGAGGGGGGTCAGTTGTGATAGTTACTCCGAATGAGACTGATTTGTAATCAGATCTCACTAGAGAAGACCCCACAGTGGGGATGCTACAGTGGTCCCCCATATTGGTAAGCACCAGATCTAGGATGTTAGCACCCCTTGTGGGAGTGTCAACCAGCTGGTCCAGGACTTTGAAGTTAACAAAGTCGAGGAACCTTTGGGTAAGTGAGTTAGAGCATGAGTAATTTACCCAGTCAATGGATGGGTAGTTAAAGTCACCCAAAACCAGGGTGTTCAGATGTATCTTGATAGACTGAAGCAGATCCAAATAGGCAAAGTGGTTGTCCTGATTCATGGAGGGAGTCCTGTAGCTGGCAATGACTTGAATAGGTGTCCTACCAACAGCTAATTGCACCTGCAGTATCTCCAGGGAATCATACTGTTTAACCAATCTGGAGGTTTATTTATCTTTAATGAATATCAATACACTGCCTCCTTTAGTTTTCACGCCTTCAGTTTGTGGTCTGAAAGAGTGGAAGGAGGTGTAGCCTGGTATGAGTGGAGTGCTCTCCACAGCCTTGAACCAGGTCTCTGTGACTGCACAAATGTCTAAGTCTTCCAAGATGAGGACTGCTTCCAGTGAGTGCAGTTTATTTTAAGACTCCTAGCATTTGGAAGCATAACCTTGAGGTTGTTTTTATATGGAGTTTTTACATCAGGAATTTTGTCCTTGAGACAGTGCCTTAAAAAGGCACTATAGGAGTGGCAAGAGCCTTAGCCAATAGCCGAAATCCCAGGGGTGACATATGAAGACCATCTCTGGCAAAGCACTGAGGTCTGTCAATCATGTCATCCCAGGCTGACAGATACTGTATCCCCTTAGAATGACACCAGATACTAAGCCAGTTATTGAAGTCTGTCATTTTCTGTTCGTATTGAGGCATTATTCTAGGTGAAGGTAAAATGCTGCTTAAGGCTAGGGACATAACTGCCTGAGACATATAATCCAAGAGCTTAGTCATGTCTGTCTTCATATAGTCCAGAGAGGTACATCTCGTCATTCACACCAACATGGACTATAACAGAGTCATAACAGTTCCTGTTTTTGAGGGACTTGAGTGCATGTGCGGTATGGCAGATCCTGGCACCTGACACAGCTGACCATGACCTTCTCCTTATCCAGCCTGGTGAGGGGGACATCAGTGTGTCTCACAATGGAATCACCTATGACTCATATGTTTTGTTTTGTGTTTTGCCTTAAGGGGTTGACAGGTGAGATATTGGTGCGAGATCTATTATATGTGCAGAGGAAGTATTATGTGCAGCGTGTTTGTGTTTGGGAGGTCTCTGGTGTTTAGGTATGTTTTTGGTGAGGACCTCCACATATTTAGGTACATGTGATGTGGGTTTGGGTGGAGTAGGAGCTGCGGTGCACATGCTGACAACCTGCTCATTGTCATATGTACTGACTGGTGTGTGAGAGAGAGCATGGATTCAAGGTTGTTAATATAGTTGCATCTCTCACATGTTGAGTTTGTGTGGACTAGGAGTAGAGGGTTGTTGCTGGACATGAGACAGTTGCTACACTGCCTCAGGATGCCCATGTCAACCAAGCTGGCTGGAGAAACTGTGGGAAATTGCTTGTCTATAGTGTTAGGTAAATTTATATTGTCAGGAAAAGAGGTTGCACTTAGGAATGGGTAGTGTGTGAAAGGTGTGTTGATTCTTCTGAGGCTAGGCTTAGTTTTTCACCTGACAGTAGAGCAGGGCTGCAGAAAACCTGTGGAGGACCACAAGCAAAGTACTAAAGGAAAATTTAACAAGCAAAATGTTTGCATCTATAACCACCAATGGTAACCACCCCTATGCGGCAGTGTGCTGCACACAAAAAAGCTTAAATGTAGGGCTTAAATAAAACAAGAAATAACTCTTTTAACTCAAGCTAGCCAATAAGGATGCTTTCTCTGAGCTATAGTTAAGTCACCCTCAATTATATGGGACCAAGACAGCACTCTCTTCCCACAATGGTGCAGAAGGGCCCTCTCCAACAAAGATGGCTTGAATTTGATGCTCAGAAGTTACAAAACAGACCTAGAAAAAGTAAATTTGGAACTGGGCTATGCTACAGCTGAACTAGTACAGTTTACAGTAAATTGTGGCAAAAACAGTTAAGACAGTAGAATGCAAATACAATTAAAGGTGCAATACAACAGCAAACACAGGCACTTAAAGTTAGTTGGGAGCAATGGATGCCTCAGATCTTTTAGTATCTCATTGAAGTGCTGGTTTTAGTGCTCTAGTGATACAAAACAGTCTAGATTCAGGAAGTCTGGATCCAGCCTTTGCTACAAAATGCAGGAGCACCAGAAATCCAAAGTGCATAAGATCACAATCACAACAGCAAAAAAAAAAAAAAACAGCTTAAATAAAGCAGCAATTCAGTAGAATACTGTCCTCAATTTTATCATTCTGCTAACATACCTCTCATCTGTCCAGATGTTTGCAAAACTTCCAGATTTCTGGCTCTTATTTTTGGCCTGTTCCTCATAAAATTTGTGGTTTACTGGCAAATCACTGGGATGATCTGAGGATTGAAGTCACTAAATAATGGCTTACATTTGAGTTTCAGACTTCAAATCCTTCAGAAAATGTATGTTAAAACAAACCCAGTTACTCTAACAACTTTATAAGTTTATAAGAGCAATATTTAAAATATGTCCCTATTTTTGGGGCTTTGTCACCCCATTTTGTCAGGATTTGTCCAGATTTCTTACATTAAAAGGTTTAGAGGTATGGCTAATAACAAGCAGTAATAAATGTGGCTGAATAAATGCAACTGAACACTTTTAAGTACAAGCAGCAAAATAAAGTAGGAAGAGGCACAAATACGGTAGGAGCAGCTGAATGAAGTATATTTTTGCTAAGTAGAAAGGGAGGAAATGGAAGATAATTCAAGGTTAAGAAGCAAAGGGGTCGGGCCTTCATGACTGATCTCACTGTACTCAGTAGAATGAGCTGATGTAATGGGACTGGGAGGAGTGTCCAATATCAAATTTATAGTAGAGGTGGGCAACTCAAAAGGCACCAAGCTGTAAGACCACAACATTTACATTTGGGGTCTGGGATAAGTGTTTAAAGTGTTTTTTAGTGTATTTTAATGTGGGAGAAAGTTACTTTTTTACAACTTACCTGTTTTATCAAATACTGCTGCCAGGATTACCCAAGAATCACACACCTTATTTGGCTTAACCATGGAACAACCAACCAGTTCCTCAGTTCTACCTTCTTCCAACCATAAAAAGAAAACAAATTCTTAAACAGCCTTTGCCACCACAGCAAGCTTCAGTCATAGGTGGGTGATTCTGCTGTGGCCAAAGCTGATTCCTTGAACCATTATCTTTTTCCCTGCGTCCCACTGGTGTAGTCCATACTAGGAGTAGGGGGTTAGATAATTCCTCTGGGAGTATTGAAGTGCTATTGGTGGGTAACCAAGACAGCCTGTTATTTCTCTTGGGAGAAGAGACAGACAACACCACTCTGCTTACAGACATCTATTCCTATCTTTAGGAAGGTTTTTCCTAGGAAAAGAGGACCTGTTTCTTCAGAAATTCCTGTTGAAAGAAACAAAATCTTAGCCATGTCTTCTCCTGTCTCATTTACCCTGGACAGGATCATTTTTTGAGATTAGCTCAGGGTTTAGTGCAGGGTCCTGACCCTTCCAGTATGGGTCTTTCTGGTAAAGGAAAAAGGAATTATTCATTTTCTGAAGAGATTCAAGAGTCTGAACCTCAAAGTGATGCTTTAAATCACAGATTATGTGTTGTCTCTACAGAATTTTAATTCAGATTCTGAGGAGAACGTGGCCTCAGCCGATACTTTTTAAGGATTCTGTTTTTCTGAAAGTATTTCCAGACTGAATCAGCTGTTTCAGTGGGAAAACACTAATATATTAGTCCCTCAGTAAGCATTATGATTTGTTACAACTGTAATTTACAGAGCCTAGACCCATTCATTTTATTCTGCAGGCTGTGAAGAGTGACTTTCTTAGCCTGCAATTTCCCTAAAAGACAGCCTGCCAAACCCCCCCCCCCACAAAGCAGATAGTGCCTCAAGCTTTTAAGTTTTTGTGTACAGTCATCTAAGCTATTACTTTAGTGAATCTAGCTGCTGCTAAATATTTGATACATAGTAATCCCTCTCCTTCTAATAAGGGTGGGAAGGCCTTTGATAAACATGAGAAAAAGATGTATTCTTCTGCAACATTTGTCTTTAGAATTATCAGCTGTCAAGCTCAAAAGTTGAACCCCCGGATTCACAAATCCTCCGTGTAAGACTAAATAAGTCTTACTCAGAGGCTGCAGTTGAACGGTATGATGTCAGCGTGCCATGAATACTCATGAGGGCACGCTGACTCAACTGCAAGTCTAACATGGACCGTGCAGAAAAGCAGGGGGTGTGTCCGACTGCCAAGCAGTCTAAAGGTCCATACCCTGCAAGTGTCCGAAATGCCAAATGTCAACACACAAGAGTGAGTCCGCTCAAATGTCCATGTACCCAACACCATACTCCATGACATTGTAAACTCCCAGCACAGTTATAAAAAGCAAAAAAAATTTTTTTTTTCAAATTCCCGATATAGCTGCCCATATTTGTGCGTGTGTGCGCGGGTGTGCCCATTGCTTAGCTGCAGTTAGCAATCCCGACATGGAAGAGCATAAGAAGGAATGGTTATGCAAATTATGCCAAATAGCAATAGCGTAATGGTAAAGCGATCGTACAAAGAGGAGGCATTCATGGTTCGAGTCCCACCACTCCCCTTTCTATTTATGTTCTAAATTAGTATATGAAATAATTCCTGACATATATGTTTAAAATTTTCCTAAAAAGCATTGAAATGGCCTATGTATCAGTGAACAAAATTATATTTATAAGGGATCCTGACATATATTTGTACGCAGGTAAGCAACAGTTTACCCAGTGCAATAAAGTTGCCCGCAGTTAAGCAGCACTGTACCCAGTGCAATATAGGTGCCCATAGTTAAGCAGTGCTTTACCCAGTGCAATAGAGTTGCCCATAGCTAAATAGCACTTTACCCAGCGCAATAGGTTTGCGCGGAGGTGCGCATCGCACCAACCAGCGCACTGTAGGGCAACGTGGAGCAACGTTGAGCAAAGTTGCTTAAACACAGCCACACCCCCTAGCCTGTCTGGACAGTAGTAAAATAAAATGCAATGACAAGGTTCGAACCCAGGACTCTGTGCACCATAATCAAAGTACTGAACCACTAATCCATGACAGCTTAGGATAAACAGCCACTGTTAACATACATATACTTATAAATGGTAGAATAACCATTACTAAGCAGGTCTGCAGTCAGCCGAGAATTTTCAAAAATGGCCAATCACAGAAAAGTGCGGGAAATGCGGCATATTTAAGCCCCATAGGCGGGAATACTCACCATAACTGATTGTAGCTCCCATCTGCAGTTAGAATGGATGGTGCTGGAGAGGATACATGCTTCCAAGCGCAACGTTGGGGCATCGAGGAGTCGAAATACATGGTTTGGCTACTTGTTCACCGTCATGAGTCAAGACTCCTGCAGGGCCAGTTCCAAGGGACGGAGTACAAGGCAGAGCCCTGTAACTGGTTAGCTCATGACCTCACCAGTGTCACAGGCATTCCTTGGACTGGTGAGCAGGTCTGCCACCACCATGCAGACCTGAAGAGATGGAAGCAGGACCTACTGAACCAATGGATACAGGAGTCCCATGGGATGCAAGATGCCCCACAACTGAGTAGGTAGCCATAGAATGCAGTATGTAAGAAATAATAATTGATTCTGTATAATGGCTAGGTATGTCTCAATATCCGTTCATTTACTTCACAGCTGCAGGTGTCCGTGCTGCGAATCAGCAAGCCTATGCAGATAGGCTGCTAAGGCTGCACCACAAGGCAGGTTAGTGATTATTCTGCATGTATTGTTATATAAAATAGGTGAGAGAGCCTGAAAGAAAGTGTTGTAGCCCAATAATACAGCCATAAAATGCCCCGAATAAGTCCTCTGCATGTACTTTTATATAGAATAAGTCAGAGAGCCAGAAAAAGAGTGTAGTAATCCATTAAGAAAGGTAAAATATGTCCAGAATAATATCTGTGCAGGTACTGTCATATAAAATAAGTGAGTGAGCCTGAAAAAGAGTTTTCTAACCTATTAATAAAGGTATAATATGTATTGAATATGTCTTCCATATGCACTGTAATATCAAATAAAGGAGAGAACCTGTGGAAAAGTGTGTAATGTAATTAATAAAGGTATAAAACCTGGGGTGTGTCTGTGTCACTTACTTTGAAATGTTGTTGTACCCTTGCATTATACAAATACTACTGTTTTAATAAGTGCTGGCAACCCACAGTTGGGCAGTCCCATCTAAAGTGGTTGATGGAAGTGCTAGTAGCTGTGAAGCATATACACAGTCCTCAACAGTCAGTTACTGGCTGGCATGCATAAGTAAATCTGGCACATGACTAGCTTGTTAATTTGTTCCCCAAAAATGTGAGTGTGCTACACGAAATGCAGGGTTCTGTACAAATTGAACTGAAAATGTCATGTGAACACACCCACATATGTAGATAAAGAAATATAAATAAATCAATAAATATGTAGCAGTAACATCTGCATCTTGGACAGTTAGTATGTCAGATATAGGTCAGGTATATAATGAACTAGCCAAACCCATTACACAACCTAATGCATGTTGGCAAGTGTAATAATACATGTAGGGGATATACACCGGCAGTCAATAGGAATGTAGTGTAGACTAAAAGTACTTATAAGATGTTAATTGAGGTTTCTTTCTACACCCTACTGTATGTGCATAAACAATGCATTTCCACACCTCAATGGGTATGTGTAATCTCAAAACATTTGTTAGGACATATATCCTATTGTTCTATAAATATCTGCATTCACTTTGATGCATGTGCCCTGTTCAAACACCATAATCATGGTGGCCTGTTGCTACCAATCATCCCTGCATGCTGTTGGAATGGCCACTGTCGTTCAATATATGCATGTGTTATGCTTACTGTTCAACTGTTGGAACCTTGGTGTGTTGGGTTAATGGGAATATTACTGCATGCTGTTACAACTAATTTGGAATGCTGTTGTTTATGTTGTAATTAAACACACCTAATCACAGAACGTATGGGAAGGCTGGTCCCAGCGAACTCACCTGTCCCTCCTCAGCTGGAGAGTGCACCTGGCACCAGCAGGTCTGGTGCCCAGCCTGGGCTCCCCTCCTCTGTTGGTTCTGTGCCACCTTTGGGTGGAAGCGCTGCAGGGGATGGGGCTCATCCCCCTGTGCAAGCGTGGGCAGAGGAGGGCCACCTGTCACCCTTCGAAGGGTCCGAGTTGTGGTGCGTAGAGAGATCCAGCGTTTAGTCGCTGATCCCTTATGCCAGCTCGAGGCAAGAGTCACACGTCTCACGGTTGAGCCTGCCCATCCTACGCAGCCCCCAGCACAGCCACCCTCGGGGCTGTGAAGGTGCAGTGGTGACTGCCCATGGGTGGGGATCTCAATTCCACTGTTATCATCTGTGAGCTCATGGGCTTGCGATTTCCAAACATCCGTCCCCATCAATTGTGTTCACCCACCCCATGTGTCATACACCGCCCCTGTATACGTCTTGTTTGCCTTGTCTGTTTACCTCCCCAACCTACCTCTCCAAATATACCTACTTCCTCTACCTCACTTTCCACTCTCACGTGAAAAAAAAAAAGGGCAATCTGTTCCCACAAAAAAATTATGCCTCATACATAGCTGCCTATTTCGCACACATGTCCGCTGGACATGTAAACTGATAATTATAATTGGCAGTACAACATACTTTGTTGTCCTCAACCCTCTCCCAGGGATGGAAGGTGTCAAATTTCACTCCAAATTTATTGCATATGCACAGCTGTTGCTTGTAAAGAAATGGGCAGCTATGGACCTTACCTACACCCATTCTGCACATCCCAAGCTTGTTTTCCTACTGTCATTCCCCCTTTGTGCCCCCTTTTTCACCACTTTCCTATCTCCCCATTTTCTTTTCTTTCAAGAAATTAGCGCAGGGGTTAGCGGGAGTGAGCACTTTTAAGAAGTAGTAAGTGGATTTAAGTGAGTGTGCACATGTCTGCGCTTAGCTAAGCATCGCTAAGCATCGCACAAACCCACGCAAGCATGCTTACAACTGCTTAAAAGTGCCTTAGTCACTCTATGTCAGGGCCCTTGTTCTGCTCAGCAGCAAAATAAAACACCTCTGTCAGTCTCGTCCCCCAGGCCTTAGACACACTAGACTCCATGACGTACCACTAAGCCACAGCAGATATACAATAACTTGGTGCTGAAATAAATATATCATGCATTACAATGAGGGAATGTAAAGGGAAAAATAGGAATGCCATAACACAAATCTTGTTCTGTGGGTCTTTACCAGCAGTTGTTATGGAATTGCATGACATGACTGTGAAAAGAGATCCAGCCATTCTAGCAGGGAATAATGTTACAGTAGCACCTTACAAACCCCACCCAGTATCAGACCAGGATAAACACTGGCATAGTTGAATAGGGCAGAGGCCAGACTTCCCAAGTGTGACTGATTTACAGGGATGTCCCTGATTCGTAAACAAATGTTAGCTGTGCCCCTCTGAATCACTCTGAAAAGTACTAATATTAGGTAGAAAAGTGGGAAATCACACTTAATGAATAATGTCAATAAGTGAGAGTAGACACTGCTTGCACATCAGAAAAGGTGCAGTAATACATATGTGATTCTCTGAAGTCTCAACTGAAATATGTCTGTAATATATTACAGGTGTATCTCACTTATATGTATCTTTCCCTGAGGCTGTTCAAATATATACCTGAGAGTATCTGACGCCTGTCAGAGGCAGAAACACGCAGGCATATCAGCATTTCTGCTGTTACACACTCTGCAAATAGCTTTGGAAGGAGTTCCACAAGCATGCCCTTCTGTAGGAGTCCAACACAGAAATATCACAGGATGTAGCCATGTACTGCTAGCAACCAACTGTGACAATGCCATTGTGCCAGTGCTGAAAAGACTGGTGTGGTGCACAGACAAAGAATAATAGGCTAACCACTGGCTACCATCTGGATATGTCCACAGGTGGGAGCTATGCAGACAGACTACTTGCCTTGATAGACTAACAGGTACACAGCAACCCTGTATGTTCAGCAAGATAAACATCACATGATAATAAATAATGCTCTTTGCAGTTCTGCACCTCTACCCAAAAGTACTATATACCTGTGTAGTCCGGTAAAACCAAGGGTGTAGGTAGGCATACTCAGTACTGAACTATGTCCAGTTGTCTTGAGGAGCCTGTGCTAATGTCAACACAAACAAACCACAAACTGTTCAGAAGTGAGTAACTTAATAATGACAGTATAGCCGTTCACAAGCAGTGCATGTGCCAGAGGAATACATTGCAATAACTACTTTTGTATGGCAGTTAATTGTCTAATTCAAAAAGAAAGTACATACCCCCATGTATCCTGTGTTAACATTTGGAGGGGTGAGTAAAAGTCTACACTGAGAAGTGTGTACTGGAAGCAGCAACATTCCGGTTTGAGTACAACATGCATATCACTGGCTACAACCCTAGCTTCAGATATGAGACATATACCAACCTTCTGACTGACACAACGGTGTCCAGAGCAAACAAGCATGGGCCCCACTTTGGAAAGCTGAAAGGGCTATGGATACCTAACCTAGCATTTTATAGCAGTGGGCTGCAATCACAGTGAGTACTGCAATTACCACACAGCAGGCTGCATGCAATTACTAAATGGTGGGCACCAATTGGTGCAGAGGCTGTCAATGCAGATACCTAGAAAAGCAGGCTGTACCTCCTGTCCACACATGCAATAATATCATTGCAGGAACAGAGAGATAGAGAGCGAGAGTGAGACAGAGACAGAGACACAGACAAAAGAAACAGAAACAAAAGCAGACAGAGAAAACCCCAAAAAAAAAAACAGTAACAACAGACGGAGCAGAGAAATACAAAGATAAGGTATGCAACACATATGTATTTGCCGGCATGTAGTAGATGTTCTTGACGAGTACTCTACATACTGTGAATCATCCATATGTGGCAGCAGTACGTATCTATATGTATCTGCACATGTGCATAGGGCAAGGGACATACTGCAACTGTTAGTGAAGGGTGGACATATATATGTTATTGAAGGTTGTTATGTGCATATATCTATGTAGGTTGTAGTGTGTGGCATAGAAAACAGCACGCAGTGCTGGTATATGTCATGTGGTGGTTAAACACTGTGGGACTGATTTGTCAGATCTGCTGTGTTACAGCCGGTGAGGCCTGCTAAAGCTACATGGTCTGAGGACACCAAAATGCATTCTGCACAACACTGTGCAATATTATGACATAACTGTATATCTCACAACTGTCACATAATTGATATCCCCACCATGAAAGGTGGACTGCACATGTCCCTATATGTACATCTATATGTACAGCAATGGATGTTTAAATGTATGTGTGTGTATATATATATATATATATATATATATATATAATATATATATATATATATATATATAGATATATATATATATGTGTGTGTATATATATATATATATATATATATATATATATATATATATAGAGAGAGAGAGAGAGAGAAAGACACGTGGACATATGTACCGCAACAGGTGATGGTGACCAAGGCATGGACTGAAGACCAGTGTCGATACTGCAGTGCCATCTCTCCTTTCCAAAACACTGCACCCATTAACTACCACATAGGTGGAAATCTACCTAACACTGAAGGTGTGATAAGGGAACATGGGACACAGGTGCACAGTAGCCTCCCCTTTGATAATCACAGTGCCACACTAGTCTTGTAATCTGTCTATGTGGTACGTGTCATCTAGGGAAATATAGGTCAGTGTTCCCCTCTGCTCATCACAATGCCCTGTGTGGTATGTACCTCACATGACAACTTCAGCAAGTGGAAAGGCCACAGACATACCTCACAAAGAGTAATACTTGCCTCAAACAGATGCCCTATGCAGACTGACTCACAAAACCACAGCTAGACTGTGTTGCATACTGCACACACAGAGGTGACCTCTGCCGGACATACAGAGGTATGTCACACCCATAGCTGTTGGACAACCACCATGTCAACATATCACAATCCCTCCGGGCTACACGCTCTATGGCCCTAAACCTCGTCAGCTCACTAAACAACACATGCTGGAGGGATAGGTTCCTATCTCAGAGATATGACATACTCTGGAATAAACCACCTATCAATAGCAAACAGGGCTCCTCATTAGCAGTTGTCATATATACCCCTGATGATTGTTTTGGAGATAGGTAATACACCCCGGGAATCACCTCTGTGGTTCTGGTTGACAGGGGCAAGTGAAAGCATATTACATGTGTGTCAAAGGCCAGGGTAGCATATGGCTAGGCTGGTCTAGGCCCTAGGGCCAATAGTGTATTACCTACCTATGACACGATGCACACACACATGTACTCAGTACAATACCTGCTATGTGAGGTTGAATGAGTGTGACGGTGAATGTCTGCAAGGTCTGTAAAGGTGTGATAGTTTAGTGTGAATTCATTTCTGACATGGTAGTTTGTGTCTTAGCTGTGAGGCCAGCAAAAGATGTGTATGTTATTGCTAGGCAGACAAAGTAGTATGGTATACGTTGTGAAGTAGTTCCTTGTTGACAACTGTGGTGTCCCATTGTAGGCTAAAGCAATACATGTATGCTTAGTGAGTGGTACTGCTGGTGAATCCAACTCCCATATGAACTGTAGTACTACCTGAAGCTGTAGGCCTAAACAGCACAGTATGGTGTATGTTCACATTGCTTGGAAACACTGTCTTATGTGTTTCCTGTAGTTTGCACAGATTACATACCTCAGGCATAAGGTTTTGTAAGTAGTGGCACACAGTACTGTATGGTACAAAGGTAAAGCTCATCTGGGTTGGCATACATTGGTGTGTTGTATGTTTGTCTGATGTGTGTATAATTATGCCTGTACCATGCCCACAATCATATGTGTGTTACAGGGTATACGTGTGTATCTAGCAACATGTATACTCTGTTACAGCAGTATGCCACCTATATTAACAACTTTGCACATATGTTAGGCAGGGGTATGGCATCAACGATTAGGGTGGTTTACTGGTACTACTGTAACTGTACTTTACATTCGTTGCAATGGATGACATCTGTCTTCATGCATTAGCTTGATATATACCCCTGTGGCGAGGTTGTGCATTGTGTCACAAACAGTGTGCCGGGTACTGGTGTATAGTGGTTTGATATATAGAGTGTGCCAGGTACTGTCAGTCAGTTGTGGCCTGATCACCAATATGTGGCATTGAACGTGTGTATCCTCTGACAGACAAACAGATGCTATATATAGCAGTTAAGTGACATCTGTAGTTAAGGGTGTAAAGTGTGACACAGGACTCGCTCACACATATTGTTCATTTCTCTTTCAGGGCGATTGCCCACCAATGTAATCCCTGTTACACAGCAGCGGAGGAACATGAAATCCACCACAGCCTGGTGCAGCACTACTCCCTGCTGTTTTCCAGAAGCAGCCAGCACCAGCATGAGCAGACTGCACTGTGGCAAGATCTTGTTCGTCGGGTAAATGACATAGGCATGCATAACCGGACATATGAGCAGGTACGCCATCATTGCAGTGATTTAATTAGACATGTCCGGCGGCGTGTGTCTGATATCCATAGACAACAGCTTGCCACAGGTGGTGGGGTGGCCATTCATCCTCCCCTCACCAGAGTGGAGGAGCTGCTCCTAAGTGTGGTGGCTCCTGGCCAACAACAGCAACAGACATGTGTCGTCATGGAGGCCGGAGCCACCCAGCATGTTGACATGGAGCATGCAGGTAACATGCCCTATCTGTAGACTACTAGTCTGTTACCTGTATTGTTAGATTATGCATATGTGAGATGTGTACTGTGTGTTTAGCAGTTGTGCTGCCTAGTGTTGTGCAATACTGATATTTGGAATATTATCTGTACACCTGTGACTGTCGACTGTTGTTCTACTTTAGTTTAGCAAACCCACAGTAGCACTGCCAAAGTTGTGGCCACTGACAAACTGTCTCATATTCTTGTAAGTCCCTCTGGTGTGACAGCAGGGCAGACAATCCATGCTGGTGAGTGTGTTATAACTTTAAAATTGGTAATGAAATGTGCATGTAATAGGTGAGGTGTAGGCCATGTACACGTACCACACCTACGCATAATGCATGCTGTGCATGTTTGCTGTAAGACATTACACATCTCAGTAATGTCAGCAGCTGCCTCAAGCACATGCAATACACAGAGCATCAGACACACTTGTGGCAACACCGCACTGCACATTGGATAGGCATAGTTGGTACAGATGTACACAACATAACACATTTGTCATACGCAGTACACCTCAACATGCTACACATGGCGTAACCACACACCCACTGTAAGGTCACACTGCAGTATCCCACATGTCATCCACACAGCACACATAATATACCTGAGGGGTAGAGGCCTATCATGGGGCTGTGGTATACGTTGTGACGTAGTTCCTTGTTGACAACTGTGGTGTCCCATTGTAGGCTAAAGCAATACATGTATGCTTAGTGAGTGGTACTGCTGGTGAATCCAACTCCCATATGAACTGTAGTACTACCTGAAGCTGTAGGCCTAAACAGCACAGTATGGTGTATGTTCACATTGCTTGGAAACACTGTCTTATGTGTTTCCTGTAGTTTGCACAGATTACATACCTCAGGCATAAGGTTTTGTAAGTAGTGGCACACAGTACTGTATGGTACAAAGGTAAAGCTCATCTGGGTTGGCATACATTGGTGTGTTGTATGTTTGTCTGATGTGTGTATAATTATGCCTGTACCATGCCCACAATCATATGTGTGTTACAGGGTATACGTGTGTATCTAGCAACATGTATACTCTGTTACAGCAGTATGCCACCTATATTAACAACTTTGCACATATGTTAGGCAGGGGTATGGCATCAACGATTAGGGTGGTTTACTGGTACTACTGTAACTGTACTTTACATTCGTTGCAATGGATGACATCTGTCTTCATGCATTAGCTTGATATATACCCCTGTGGCGAGGTTGTGCATTGTGTCACAAACAGTGTGCCGGGTACTGGTGTATAGTGGTTTGATATATAGAGTGTGCCAGGTACTGTCAGTCAGTTGTGGCCTGAGCACCAATATGTGGTACTGAACGTGTGTATCCTCTGACAGACAAACAGATGCTATATATAGCAGTTAAGTGACATCTGTAGTTAAGGGTGTAAAGTGTGACACAGGACTCGCTCACACATATTGTTCATTTCTCTTTCAGGGCGATTGCCCACCAATGTAATCCCTGTTACACAGCAGCGGAGGAACATGAAATCCACCACAGCCTGGTGCAGCACTACTCCCTGCTGTTTTCCAGAAGCAGCCAGCACCAGCATGAGCAGACTGCACTGTGGCAAGATCTTGTTCATCGGGTAAATGACATAGGCATGCATAACCGGACATATGAGCAGGTACGCCATCATTGCAGTGATTTAATTAGACATGTCCGGCGGCGTGTGTCTGATATCCATAGACAACAGCTTGCCACAGGTGGTGGGGTGGCCATTCATCCCCCCCTCACCAGAGTGGAGGAGCTGCTCCTAAGCATGGTGGCTCCTGGCCAACAACAGCAACAGACATGTGTCGTCATGGAGGCCGGAGCCACCCAGCATGTTGACATGGAGCATGCAGGTAACATGCCCTATCTGTAGACTACTAGTCTGTTACCTGTATTGTTAGATTATGCATATGTGAGATGTGTACTGTGTGTTTAGCAGTTGTGCTGCCTAGTGTTGTGCAATACTGATATTTGGAATATTATCTGTACACCTGTGACTGTCGACTGTTGTTCTACTTTAGTTTAGCAAACCCACAGTAGCACTGCCAAAGTTGTGGCCACTGACAAACTGTCTCATATTCTTGTAAGTCCCTCTGGTGTGACAGCAGGGCAGACAATCCATGCTGGTGAGTGTGTTATAACGTTAAAATTGGTAATGAAATGTGCATGTAATAGGTGAGGTGTAGGCCATGTACACGCATTCACACCTACGATAATGCATGCTGTGCATGTTTGCTGTAAGACATTACACATCTCAGTAATGTCAGCAGCTGCCTCAAGCACATGCAATACACAGAGCATCAGACACACTTGTGGCAACACCGCACTGCACATTGGATAGGCATAGTTGGTACAGATGTACACAACATAACACATTTGTCATACGCAGTACACCTCAACATGCTACACATGGCGTAACCACACACCCACTGTAAGGTCACACTGCAGTATCCCACATGTCATCCACACAGCACACATAATATACCTGAGGGGTAGAGGCCTATCATGGGGCTGTGTAACACTCTTCAACACAAACACAGTCATGTTAGGCAATGCTCCCTATTGGGCACCTCACACACCCATGTACAAAGTGGCTGTGTAATTGTGAACGTAGCCACTGCACTGCAGTTCAGGTACAGCATGCTAGGCGGTGGTCTGTCACATATTAGTAGCCTTGAGTGACCACATGTTGCATGATGATGATGGCTCATGGTGCTACACCCCATCCAGTTACAGTGACCACAATACTACACATAGCAGTCATTGCTTTGCACCTCAATGTTGTGTGTGTGCAAACATATGCACCTATACACAATATGCATAGCATGTTGTGTGTGTGCAAACATATGCAACTATACACAATATGCATAGCAGTCACCATCTGTACAAAGTGACACATATGTGTCCTGGAATGCTATTGGGTGTATAGGTCCCATGACACACACTGGGTATGTGTGATGTTTAATGTTGCAGTCATGTAGCATGCCATGTCATGGTTGGCACTGACATATCTGCAATAGGTCCCACACTCACCATAACCACTGTACAATGGCCATGTTGAGCATTGGTATTCCATCACGTATACATGCACCACTCATCCCGTGTGTGTACATTGCATGCCTGTGCTACACCTGTGCCCACAATTATCTGCTACAGACACAGACACTGTAATCAGACATGGAATTCTATGTGACACACAGATAACACATGCAGCCATGGTATGTATACCTGTGAGTGATGGTGCACAGGACATTGCAGAGCTTATAATACTTGCACAGCAATGTTGTGTCCTTGTACAAATTGTGTTCCAGGGTGTAGCCAATCACTGAACAACTACCCATATGCATCAAAGCCATGTATACTGTTATTAACTAGGGCTGTCTACACTCGCACTGCATGGTCTTGAGCAACACATATTCTGCATGCTGACACGTGTGAGGTGACTGTTTGCTTTGTGATGCTGTCCCGCACCTTCAACCACTATTGAGTATGTTTTGGATTGCTGGTGTGTGTGTGTGTCTATCTGCTGTATTGAGGAGTGTATTTGTGTGCATGTGTGCATGTGTTCATGTGTGCATGTGTGCATATGTGCATGTGTGCATGTGTTCATGTGTTCATGTGTTCAAGTGTGCATGTGTGCATGCGTTCATGTGTGCATGTGTGCAAGTGTGCATGTGTGCAAGTGTGTCTGCATGCTGACACGTGTGAGGTGACTGTTTGCTTTGTGATGCTGTCCCGCACCTTCAACCACTATTGAGTATGTTTTGGATTGCTGGTGTGTGTGTGTGTCTATCTGCTGTAGTGAGGAGTGTATTTGTGTGCATGTGTGCATGTGTTCATGTGTGCATGTGTGCATATGTGCATGTGTGCATGTGTTCATGTGTTCATGTGTTCAAGTGTGAATGTGTGCATGCGTTCATGTGTGCATGTGTGCAAGTGTGCATGTGTGATAACATCATGTACAGATTGTAAAGTGTGTTTCCTGTCTTTCTCTCACAGGTGCTGAGGTTGGATTGGCTGAATGCAGCAGGGAACCTGAAGTCACTGCCACAAATAGTGGAGATAATGATACATGTATTGTGGCACAGGCAGGTTTTACAGGGTCTGTTGTTGGTCTGCCAATCGACAGTACACAGCTTTCCACCCCATCTATGCACACATTCATACTGCCAATACATCCCTCATCACCAATGGCCTTAGCCGAGGGACAGCATACAGTTGGCATTGACCAGGATAATGTGGTATCCATGGTACATGCATCCCCTCACAGCAGCCATACCCAGATTCCTGGAACAGTACCACATAGGTGGATGTCCAGGGATTCTCGTGGGAGCACCACTGGTCATAATTCCCCTTGCAGACGTGCCCCCACAGTTCTTACATTTTTAGGTATGTTCTGGGCTGTAATGCAGGCACAGGCATGTATGGAACGGTACACCAGACAGGGACTAAGGGTGCAGAGGGCCCATAACACAGCTATCAATGACAGTATCCATGACCTTGCCGGTGCCATCCGTAATTATACCAAGGTCATTGATAGACGTTGGGGGGGGGAGACATTAGATGCCCTCCACAATGTGTTTTCCATGAGCCAGGAATGTGCGGGATGGATGAGACATCGACGTGGCCATATGCCAGTAACATCAATGGCTGGCAGTCATCGCGGATGACCCACAGATCACAGCCCTCCCATAGTGGCAGTACCAGCCCCAGCAATGCTGGGTCTGGCCTGTCGATTGACTGTCCTAGAAGACCATGTGCACGTGGCTCTGGCCAGTCCCAGCAGGGACATGGGTCCAGTTGACATACCTCTGCCTCTGATGATAGTACCCAGTCAGGCTTGGTACCCGATACTGTCCGTAGCACCCCTGCCAGGCACAGGTACCGTGTCCGTGCCCAGAGACAATGATCTGTACAGCCTGGCGGGTACAGTCTGTGGCTGTCCCACAATCTCCCATATATGGCAGCCACATGGTGGAGCTATGTGCATGCAGACACACACACATAAACCAAACACCTAGGGCTCACACATACACACACACATTACATCAACATTGGCCCATGCTGTACTGTTGTTCCTCACACACACACACACACACACACACACACACACACACACACACACACATACATGTCGATTGGATGGGTCAATGTCGGGCCCTGGCAAACCAACAACACACCCTGTGCATATGATGAAACCTGTGCCACCTCCTGTCATCTGCAGCATTGAAGCAGGAACAGGCTAACATGGTGCTGATGCACAGGGTGACATTATAGCAGTGTAGCAATGCTAGCATGTTGTCAACAGGAAAGTGTAATGATATCCTTGTAGGTATATCTGAGCAGGCATGATGCATCAAAGCTATGATTGTCAATGTAGCATTGTTTACACCAGTGTTAAGTCTGAGTATGTATTGTCCACCCATGTGCCACTTGGTTGAAGTGTATAGTGTTGCCAGCATGTGTTAGTGAGTGGACAGTACATGTGTGATTAGCAGGTGTACATCTGTGAACATGGTGGGGGTGCACTGTCTGCATGTACGTGCATAGTGGACACATGGGACGTGTGACATACCCTGTATTACACAGTGTTAACATCTCATAGTATCTCTCGGTGGCCAGTATGCATTCTACTACAGATATGTTCTAACATGGGTACACATGTGTGTATGACATGGTTTGACACTATGCTGTGGGTGATACTGTTACTATCTGTCAATGTTTTGCATTCTGGTAGTATACACAACCTCAACAGCCTGACTATAACCAATCTTAGATGATGTCCTGACAACTGACACACAGATGTAGGGAACTCAGTAACGGTTGGATCCTTCCGGTACTATACTATAACAGTAACCAGTGGTATTGACACCACCCGTTCCTGGGATCACACCTGTTTGGCATATAGCCCTCTTAGGTACATGCAAACACACTAGGGATATGTCCATCCACATCTGAAAATGCATGCATTGGCCTACAATGCATTCTCTGGATGGGACACATATCCTACACAAGGGTATCATACAGACAGATACCTGTTGTCCAACACATGCTGTATAGCTCTAAGCCAACTATAGCATAGTCATCCACATTTACTATACATAGTATCCTGACAGTACCACATAGGTGGTAGCCCCCAACATGTATGTCG
This sequence comes from Protopterus annectens, assembly GCF_019279795.1. NCBI lineage: Eukaryota > Metazoa > Chordata > Ceratodontiformes > Protopteridae > Protopterus > Protopterus annectens. The sequence continues at coordinate 1,291,023,662 of NC_056725.1, read as the reverse complement.
GGTACCAATGTGTACATACAGCCTAGTGTTATGTCATCTGTCCTTTGTTATCCACATATCCAAGGGTATTGTGAAGTCCCTCGGTATATCACATAAGAAATTAGGGGCCTGTATGCATATCCACAAGGCTGTTGTACACCTATAATGACTGTCCATTATTGCCAGACTTTGTCGTGTATGAACATGTCTGACATATACCCCAGGCATGTACCCTCACTCACACTAGTCTATAGAAACTGTCATGGGTGTGTGTGGCACAGATGACCTTGGCCACAGATCGCTACAGTGGCTGGCCTTGTCACATACATACATATGTGACCTATGATCTGAGAAGCAGCGGCACAATCTGTCAAAGGTAACAAATGTATTCATGTAGTATGCAGGCTTCACACCTATGTACTAATTGAGGTCACATGTACATATATTTATTTGCCACACAGATACCTGATGTGTGCAATGCACATACTGTTTTAATCCTGATATGTCATACCGTAGTAAAAGCAAAACCCACACCGTATTGACCAACAGTGTCACACACACACACTCAGCAATTGCAGGATTCAAACCCCTATCTAACTATGTTATAACACTAGAGACATATGCATTAACATGACACACTATATGCTTTACTGGGGGCACTCATTTCCACTGCTATATTTGTAGGATGCTGACATCATCAGACTTGCTATAGAGGAATAAACCTCTTTTAAGTTGTTTCCCTAGTCTCCAAAAAGGGAATTTCTCTCAAAGGAAGTCACACAAACACATACACCCTCATCAGGATTCAAACCCCTACCTAACTATGTTTTGATACTAGAGACATACGTATTAACACAGTGTGCTATATGCTTTACTGGGGCTCTCATTTCCACTGCTATATTTGTAGGATGCTGACATCATCAGACTTGCCAAAGAGGAATAATCCTCTTTTAAGATGTTTTCCTAGTCTCCAGGAAGGGCATTCCTCTCAAACGAAGTCACACAGACATGCACTCATCAATTGCAGCATTCAAACCCCTACCTAACTATGTTATAACACTCGAAAAATACGCATTAACACAATGCGCTATATGCTGTATTGGGTGGTTTCTTTTCTCCTGCTATATTTGTAGGATGCTGACATCATCAGACTGGACATGGTAATGTGTGTGAACTTTGTTTTATGCACTCCCAGGAATGAACCATGTGTGTCAGCAGGTGTTAACAGCTTGAACAGGACTCCACAATTCTTAGCTTGTGTGATCTATCTGTGGACAAATTGCCATTCCTTCATATTACAATACATATTTATGCACAGATTGTTGATTTTGTGGATACGACATGTGTCTGGGATGTTGATAAAGGGCTATTCAAAATCTATGTGGGACGTGTGTAGCTCCTTTCAGTGATGTATGTCCTGGGTGGCTGCCTTGCAAACAGTCTAGCAGGTTTGGGAACCATGATCTGCCCATGAACATACCAAAGTTGGTAGGGTTGTGTGTTTGTTGGCTTCCAATAGCTCTGTTTATGACTTCAATCATGATTGACTCAATGGCCTTGCAGATCAGATGTCATAGGCTTATAGGACTATAGTTCCCATAGTCTGTTGTGCACCAGTACTTTTGGGGTGTGCCATATGTTGCTGTAACACATTCAACAGTTTCAGATCCTGTAGAGAGGGTGAGGCATAACAGACTGTTCAGGTGCAGGGTCTGTTTGTTCTGTAGTTCACTCATGACACATATAGGGAAACAATGTAATCCAATTGATGGCATGTTTTCGGCTTTGGGGGAGCTGTTTACCCATTCTACATGTGATATCTCCTGGTATGATGATAGGGCCTTTTGTCATTGGGAGGTGGGTATGTATATAGGGTCTATATTATATCACTGAATGCTTAAAAAAGCGAACGCTGATTGATCGACCTAATTTAAGTGAAAGCTTACAATCTCGAACTGTCAGATCAGCGATTTTTTTCCCAGGGAAAAAAAATCGCTGATCCAAACACATACATGCAACACAAGTACACCAAACAAACAGAAATCCACACACATACACCTAAAATCTGATACCTAACCCTAAACTAAAGTATGCACACACCGCTAACTACCCACTTACCTTAACCCAAACCCTAACCCTAAGGCCCGTCACTATCACACACTCACCTCACTCGCTCCCTAACCCTAACTCACTTAAATCCGCCCTAACCCTCATGTCCACTCAATCGCACACACAGCTAACCTGAGCCCTATCCCTAACTCACCTAAATCACCCTAACACTCACATCCACACAATCGCACACTTACCTGAATCCGACAGGTAACTTTCCACCATAACACTAAAAATACCGAAGCAACAGAAACAGACAACCGAATTCTTTCTCTAGGAAAAAATTTGAGTTTCTGCTGCTTCGATATTTTGCAGTTTCGCGAAAATAAGTTCGATCAATCAGCGTTCGCTTTTTTAAGCATTCGAGAATATAATATAGACCCTGTATATATGGGCCTGTCTGACAGGATGTCGGCAATGTCAGTCAGGTACAGTTGGCCCTGTCTCAGGACATATATGAGTGGACATTGCTATTTATGACATAGCTGACGGAGGTGTCATGGTTCTGTCTGGACTCCTTCGCAGATAATCTTTCCAAAACACTGACAAACCTGAGCACTAAACCCCTGTTATACTCTTTTACACACTTAACACCCTACTGATCCTTTGTGATCAGTCAACAGACTATGTCAACATAATATCCTGGCAGTCCAAAGGTCGGTTTCGTGTGTACTCTCCAGTCCAGCTGGTGAATATTGGAATTTTGATGCAATGTTACAACTGCCTTATGTACACAGACAACCCTCTCCTCCTCCCAACATACTCAGATATATGTGAGAGATGCACCTATATAGACAAACAGGAGGCTGAGCTCTCTCGACCCATAACTGGCACAGTCTATCAGGTGGTGAAGGTAACCACACACACCACACATCCAGTCTCACATAGACCTATAGCGACAGCAAACAAAATACATTACCACACAAAAACATAGTCGGAGGCTCTAAATAAACTCTGCCTAAGCAGCAGAGACCTCCAAAGTAGACACCCAAACAACTGCTATCCCACAACAATACCCACATATCACATAGTTCACAAAGTCAGTGTGCCACACAGTCACTGCCCTTAGGGCTAAACAACACACCTAGTACACTTGTAATAGGTGACAGTTATTGTCAGACATACTGACATCCCACTCACCAGGCTGAACAAGGAGAAGGTCACTTTGAGCTGTCTGTTGGGTGCCAGGATCTGCCACATGACACATGCACTGAGGTCACTCCAAAGCAAGTACAAATATAGTTCCATCATTGTCCATGCTAGTGTGAATAACCTCAGACGTTCCTCCCTGGACTACATGATAAGAGACATAGAGGAGCTCTCTGATCATGTAGCCCAGGCCAGTATGACCCTGACCTTGTGTAGCATCTTACCCTCACCAAGAATGATGTCACAGTATACAGACAAACTGATCACTTTTAACAGCTGGCTAACATATTGGTGTCATTCAAAGGGGATTTAGTGTCTGTCAGCCTGGGATGACATGCTCGACATGCCACGTAGCTTCGCTATGGATGGCTTGCACCTGTCACTCTTGGACTTTCAAATACTGGCTAAGGCTCTTGCCACCCCCATAGTGCCTTTTTTAAGTGAGGCTCAAAAGACAAACCCACCTCCATAGACGTTACAATGTAAAAGAAACTAAGGGTACTGCTGCTCAACACTAGATGTCTAACACTCAAAATGCACGCACTCAGGACTCTTCTCAGTATGGAGAATGTCGATATCTGTGCAGTAACAGACACCTGGTTCAGGCTCCCGAAAGCACACCAGCACTACCAGGTTATACTTCATACCATGCTTTTCGGCCACAAGACTCGGACCAGCCAACAAAAATAGGGGGAGTATCCATATACATCACAGATACACACACCTCCAGGTTAGTAGCACTGCACAAAGCATCGGAGACCATACATGTGCAACTAACAGTGGGCAAAACTGCCTTTCAGTTTGTAGCCTGCTACAGACCACCCTCCCAAACTCAGGAACCCCACTCGGCTTTCCTGGGAACACTGGAGAATATGAAGGTCTCTCCAAACACCATTATATTGGGTGACTTCAACTACCCAAACATTGACTGGGAATACTACTCAAGCCCCAACACCCTCGCCTAACAGTTGCTAGAATTTATAAACTCAAATGCTATGGCACAACTGGTCACCACACCCACAAGAGGGGAAAACATATTGGACCTGATCATCACCAACATGGGGACTCTATGTTCCACACCAGAGGTATACCCCTCATTGGTAAGGTGACCATACATTTATCTCACTGGACATCCATATCCTGTCCCCACCCCCATCCTAGGTAATCTCGGTGAAGAACTTCTCAAAAGCAAATGTCACACTTCTCCAAACCAAGGTGGTATCCTTCAAAGACCCTGGGACAGTGGTAAATACAGCTCAGACTGCTGAATCCTTTACAAATGCATTCTATGGACACTTACTGGAATGCATGGATCATGCTATCCCAAATAACAACAAGACTCACTCCTCCAAAGGCAGGAAACTTGTCTGGTGGACCTCAGCCATTAATTAGCTATACAACAAAAGGGGGAGGCTACTACATGATAGAGCACAATCCCAAAAAGGGAAGGCATCTCTGATTAGTACTAGCAAAAAGCTACGATCACTCATGAATTCATCTAAGGCCCGCTTCTAATGGAAAATTGCACCAGACACTAAGGACAATCACAAGGCCTTCTTTAGTTCTGTCAGGAACCTGGGTGAAAACTCCCAGATATGCTGTGAGTTACTGTATACTGACAAAATATACACTGAACCCACAGACATTGCCAACATCCTGGCAAACAGGTTCAGTGCAAATGTCTCCCCCCATCCCCCCTAAAGAGCAAATGTCCATCCCAACAGAGTGTAGACTCCCTGACATCACAGATGGACAGGTGAGTGCTGCCCTCTCCAAAGCAGACAACACAGCATCAATGGGACCAGACAATGTCCCGGCCTGCGTCTTACATGAGCTTCATGATGAACGTAACCCTCACATTAAGTCACTGTTCAATATCAGAGTTACTACAGGATATGTAGCCAAGGAATGGCATACAGCAACAGTGGTCCCGCTCCACAGAGGTGGTGCCACAACGGACCCCAGACAATATTGCCCTATAAGCCTAACTAGCCTGGTCTGTAAAGCTATAGAGCGTATCATCATGGAACTCATACACATAGACATCGGAAACCTACAGACACTGGATCCCACACAATTCGGCTTTGTTGTGGGCAGATCTTGCCTCTTGAACCTGTTCGACTTCTTTAAACAGTTACCAGGTCCATAGACATAGGGAAGGTTGTCCACACAGCCTACCTGGACCTCGCAAAACCCTTCAACACAATACCCCGCTCAGGCATTATACATAAGCTCACCAGCTTCGATATCGACACATATGTCACAAGATGGATTGCTAACTGGATCAGGGATAGCACCCGCATGGTCAGTATTGCAGGTGCCATGTCTGACTATACACCAGTTACACATGGTATCCCACAAGGCTCAGTCTTGGGACTTCTCTTGTTCAGTATATATTTCTCTGACGTACAGGCTAACACAGGGGGAATGTGGCTGACCATGTTTGCAGATGACTGCAAACTGGGTGCCATAATCAACTCTCCAGCTGGCACAAGCATCCTCACAAAGGATCTCACAGAGATGGATGACTGGTGCCAGAGCCATGGCCTACAGCTAAATGCCATTAGATGCATAGTCATCCCCTTTGGGAATAACAACGTGCCCACACATTACCACATAGGTGGTAATCCATTACATACGGTAGGAGTTATTAGGGATTTGGGGACACGAGTAGTTAGTACTCTTGCCTTTGACAATCATGTTGCCAAAGTGGTTAGACAGACCTTCTATATAGCCCACATTATCCCATAAGGTTTCACATCTAGATCAAGTGAGGTCATTGTGCCCCTATACTCATCAAGCCCATGCTTGGATACAATGCCCCATTTGGGATGGACCTTACCCGACACCTGCAGCAACTGTAATGGCCACAAAAGTACCTCACCAAGTAGATCTAGGGACTCACACAGATGCCCTGCACAGTTTGGCTAAAGTAACTCCAGCTCTACTCAGTCGCTTACCACCTACTCGGATGCGATCTGTGCATGTTGTTTAAAGCCATGTCCAACCCAGAATTAATGGACATGCTCCACCTCAATATATCCGAATCCCTTAGAGCTACACGCTCCAGGGACGTAATCCTCAGCACAGATATTAATAGGACATGCTGGAGGGACAGATTCCTATCCTAGAGGCTCCACTCACTCTGGAATGAGATCCCAGTCCCGCATAGGCAGATCCTCCCACTGACCACCTACAGGAGACATCTTGACAAGTGGGTGGGTGGTCATATGTTTACCCCTGGGATATCTTCTCGGTCCCTGCTAGACAGAGGCACAATAGACTAAACGTAAATGGGCTATCTTGTGTGACCTACTATTCACAGGCACAGTCTACTAATCTAACAGGGTTGCGAAAGCCAAACACACTCTGGCTAGGCTTATACATGCCCTAGGACAGATAGCCTAATATCAACCTCTGAACCTATGATAATGTTCGGGATGCACATTGTTTATTGATGATAATGATTGCAGGTTTTTTTATCTTCTTTGCTTTCCCACTTTCTATGAACAACCTAAGTATCTGCAGAACATATTTGATTATGACAGGGTTCCACTATATTATATATGTGTCTGTTGTCATATAACTGTGTGCACAAGGCGGATTGCTGAATAGTGAGAGGTTCCTGGGTTAACACATGCAACTGCCGGATATGTGTGGCCCACTGCTGTACTCAGACATGGCCTAAGTGTGTGAGCATGCCCAGTTTGGCCTTTCAGTGTTTTGTTGCCTGACATTTGTCTCATTTATTCATGTGTGTGAGCATGCCCAGTGTGACCTTTCAGTATGTTGCTGTCTGGGGTCCACTACATTTGTTGATGTGTGTGAACATGACCAATATTAACATTTATACTATATGTGTGTTGAAAATCAGGTTCTATTCTTACTGCAGGGCTCACCTTTGTGACATAACTCGACAGGGATTATGCTGTGCCTGCAGGGTTTCAATGAGATACTTTGCATAGTCTTATCAACATTTCTTCATACAGGCTGACCACTGACATACTGTCATGGTTTAGTGGTTCAGTACTATGACTATAGTGCACAGTATCCTGGGTTCGAGGCCTGTCACTACTTTATATTTTCATACTGAGCAGACCAGACTGCTTAAGGGCCAGTATAGCATATATGAGCATGTTGGCTTTTGTTCATCTATGCCCAACTTAGACCAAGCTTGTCCAACATTGTTCAACGTTAACCAACATTGCTGAACGTTGCCTAATATTGCTCAACATTGACCACAGTTGTGCTAGTTGGTGTGTGCAATTTTGTTTACATATACTAAATGGTGGTAAAAATTGTTTAGCACTGCTTTATATTGCTTAACACATGACAATCATGCCTCAGGTGGTGCTGCAGGGCTGCCTATGTCGGATGCACATACTACACTCCCTATACATGTTTGAAAACAGGTAGTGTCAAGTTAGGCATCCTTTTTACTATATGTGCGAGTCAGAGAGAGGTATCATTTCCAGGGTTCCTACTGAGCCAGTGTATGTGCTATGTGTTGCCTCTTTGCCAAGGCCAAAGCATACTGGGCACGCCTCCTTCTGCCTACTGGGGCAGGCTCAGGTTGTTCCTCCTCCGAGTCACGCTCTGCCTATGATGGCCTTGGCAATGGTGGGGGGCTGTTTGGCCCGGGCCTATGCTGGTCCTGCTGCAGCTGTTTTCACAGGATCATATTATGTAGCATAGCACATACCATGACAATTTGGGTACATGTAGTTGGTGAGTACTGCAAGGCTCCACCAGATGTGTCCAGGCACCGGAACTGTGACTTGAGCAGCCCAAACACACACTCGATTACATTTCGTGTTTGTGCGTGTGCCTCATTATGATGTTCCTGTTCAGGTGTGTGTGTGCGTTTCTGATGGGTGTCATCAGCCACGGCTCCAGTGCATAGCCAGCATCCCCTTATACATGCCCTAGGGCAGATAGCCTAATATCAACCTCTGAACCTATGATAATGTTCGGGATGCACATTGTTTGTTGATGATACTGATTGCAGGTTTTTTATCTTCTTTGCTTTCCCACTTTCTATGAACAACCTAAGTATCTGCAGAACATATTTGATTATGATAGGGTTCCACTATATTATATGTGTCTGTTGTCATATAACTGTGTGCACAAGGCGGATTGCTGAATAGTGAGAGGTTCCTGGGTTAACACATGCAACTGCCGGATATGTGTGGCCCACTGCTGTACTCAGACATGGCCTAAGTGTGTGAGCATGCCCAGTTTGGCCTTTCAGTGTTTTGTTGCCTGACATTTGTCTCATTTATTCATGTGTGTGAGCATGCCCAGTGTGACCTTTCAGTATGTTGCTGTCTGGGGTCCACTACATTTGTTGATGTGTGTGAACATGACCAATATTAACATTTATACTATATGTGTGTTGAAAATCAGGTTCTATTCTTACTGAGGGCTCACCTTTGTGTCATAACTTGACAGGGATTATGCTGTGCCTGCAGGGTTTCCATGAGATACTTTGCATAGTCTTATCAACATTTCTTCATACAGGCTGACCACTGACATACTGTCATGGTTTAGTGGTTCAGTACTATGACTATAGTGCACAGTATCCTGGGTTCGAGGCCTATCACTACTTTATATTTTCATACTGAGCAGACCAGACTGCTTAAGGGCCAGTAGAGCATATATGAGCATGTTGGCTTTTGTTCATCTATGCCCAACTTAGACCAAGCTTGTCCAACATTGTTCAACGTTAACCAACATTGCTGAACATTGCCCAATATTGCTCAACATTGACCACAGTTGTGCTAGTTGGTGTGTGTAATTTTGTTTACATATACTAAATGGTGGTAAAAACTGTTTAGCACTGCTTTATATTGCTTAACACATGACAATCATGCCTCAGGTGGTGCTGCAGGGCTGCCTATGTCGGATGCACATACTACACTCCCTATACATGTTTGAAAACAGGTAGTGTCAAGTTAGGCATCCTTTTTACTATATGTGCGAGTCAGAGAGAGGTATCATTTCCAGGGTTCCTACTGAGCCAGTGTATGTGCTATGTGTTGCCTCTTTGCCAAGGCCAAAGCATACTGGGCACGCCTCCTTCTGCCTACTGGGGCAGGCTCAGGTTGTTCCTCCTCCGAGTCACGCTCTGCCTATGATGGCCTTGGCAATGGTGGGGGGCTGTTTGGCCCGGGCCTATGCTGGTCCTGCTGCAGCTGTTTTCACAGGATCATATTATGTAGCATAGCACATACCATGACAATTTGGGTACATGTAGTTGGTGAGTACTGCAAGGCTCCACCAGATGTGTCCAGGCACCGGAACTGTGACTTGAGCAGCCCAAACACACACTCGATTACATTTTGTGTTTGTGCATGTGCCTCATTATGACGTTCCTGTTCAGGTGTGTGTGTGCGTTTCTGATGGGTGTCATCAGCCATGGCTCCAGTGCATAGCCAGCATCCCCCACTAGGTGACCATGAGGGATGTCCCCACTGGCAAATGTCTGGTACAGCTGTGTCAGATGACAGATATGGAAATCATGGTAGCTTCCAGGGCAGCCAGCATACACATTCAGTATTATGCCCTGGGCATCACACACAACCTGGCAGTTGATGGAGGGGAAGCCCTTGTGGTTAAAGTAGACCCTACCCCACTCACCGGCTGGCGCTTTGATGCATATGTGCGTGCAGTATATTGCACCCACTACCTCAGGGTATTCCGCTATTTGCTGGAAGAGACGCATATTGCTGGCCAATACCTCACAGGAATTGGGGAAATATACATGATCACCGACATGTGCTGACATGGCATCCAGGAACTGGTGCAGTACCCTGGATGCTGATGCCTGTGATATCCCCATCATATCACCAGTTGGTCTCTGGAAGGTACCTGTTGCTAATATTCTTAGGCCAACACATACCTTGGTTTCCACTGGGATGGGTTTCCCTATGTTGGTTCTGTGTGTGAGGCATGGCCTGCACAGCTCAACAATTTGCTGCATGAGGTCTCTTTCCACTCTATAGTGCTCCACTATCTCCAGCTCATGTAGCCCCTGATAGGTTACCCTGGGCCTGTACACTCTTCTCCGTCTCCTCACTGTGGGTTGTCCAGCAGCATTCGCATTGTCACCACCCTCAGCATGTTGCATATGTCGCCTTATAACAGCAATGGCAGCCCCTAACATTTCTTTGTCTCAGTAAAGCTTTTTCAGTTTTCACTTCTATTAGCTTACTGCAGTGTTGCAGTGTCTCTGAGAGAAACATAGTGGAATGTTGTTTACAGAGTTTTAAGTGCTGTGCTGGGCTAGTGTACTGCCTGTGTAATTGCCTGATTCTGATTGTTTTCACCTGCTAGCTCTACTAGTACTCCCTGGTTAACTTCCTACTATTTGTTGTGCTTCCTTATCCCTTTCTGTTTCCTCAGGGGGCAGCGCTGCGCACACAAGTGCAAACACACTCACACCAGCTCACACACACGCACACATGCTTACACCGACTAAAACTTGCTTATTCTTGCTAAAATGCGCGCACACAGGCGCAAACACACTTGCACAACTTTAAACAACCTTAGACATGCTTACTCAGGCTTAAACGCATGCACACAGGCGTGCACGTGCACACACAGTCTTACTCTGATATACAGGCACGCTCCCACGTGCAAACACGTTGCAAGCACTTCTACAAGAAACTTTAGTGTTATCCACGGCATACACCTTCAATGTCTTGCCTTTAGCTAGGGTACCTGTTGACACACCTCTTCCAGTGATGAGTAACTGACAGCAAACACATGCCACTCTGCTCCAATGAGCTTCACTTCTTTCATACATACCCCCCTCATGATGTCACCTATCTTCTACTCTGATACTCCCCTTATCCTACTCCTACACTCCACTGACTGCGCTCATTTGCTATGTAAACTTGGGATTCACTATCCTTACCCTCATTTGCATAGGATTGCCTACTAATGCTTTGTTACATCTCTTAGACTGAGCTTCCCCCCTTAGCAACCTTTACTCGGTAGCCATGTTGTTTTCGGCCTACCATTCCCTTGCATTGTAAATTAGGAATTACAATAAAATCCACATTTGTGGATTTTAATTATTGGTTTTCTGGTTTTTAGAATGCAGCGCGTTTGGCTGGTGCTGCGCTACGCTTAAACATCGGCAATCGGGATACAAAAAAATACTTTTATTTTTATTTTGCATCGGTGAACATTGTCAATGGCCGTATATTTGGCCATTGGCTTGCTTTCTCAACTGGATGAAACCTTTATTTGGTGCTGTCACGGCTCCGTTTTGCTATTTGCAGAATGGTACTCAGTTGTCAACTGAGTACATTTCTGCAAATAACACTACTCTTACTCAGACAGGTTCGGCTTTCCTGGATCGCAAATTTACCTCATTTGCATAGCTTTCACCTGCAATTGAGGTAATTTGCATATCCAAGCCCTGTCCGTGTAAGTCTCATTTTAGGAGCTCTGTTGCACGCCCCTACCAACTGTTCCTGGATCGCTCGGTGGACATGTTGGCTGCATGGAGTCTTACTCTACTCTTAGACTCTGTGCAAGCCTTTGTGAATCTGGCCTGAAGTTTATGCTTGCCTTTTGTTAGAATATGAGGAATGTTTTGACTTCTGTTTCATCTTGTAAGGATAAACCTCTTCTAGCATATCCACCCAGCTACCAATAGGGAGCAGGTCCTTACTGCACTCACTAAGGCCAAAATCACTGCTTCAGTGAGCCTTGGCAATATCCCCATTTGCTTCCTAAATAGCCTAAAACATGTCCTAGCAGGACTACTTCAGGCCCTGTTCAACTACAGTTTCAAAAAAGGTTTTGTGCCAGGTGAATGGATGTCAGCAATGGTAATCCCTTTTCAAAATGGTCACTCATCATCCGGCCCCAGGAACTAGAGACCCATCAGTCTGACAAATCTAATATGCAAAACCATATAATGAATTATAGGTTCATAGGTGTTTACTAGGCTAATGCCCACAAGGACGTTTTTAAGCCTAGCCATGCATCCCGAATTTCTGACAAGTTCTGATACCCTTGATAAGTGTAAACATGGGCCTGGGAGATGAACCATTTACAGGTTGCCTGTGTCCATTAGAGACATAGATGCCAAACCAGGGATGAAGTTCTGGTTTCCCATCCAATTGCCCAAGGTACACTTGAATTGGGTTAGGGAGGAACTCTACTTCACATGGATGTGGAGCCTGTTCCGTAGACAGGGTAGTCTCTGGGATGCATACCTATCTCTCCAGCAGGTCCTATTTATATCACAGGCAAGCTTTAAGTCTTTAGAATGGGTAATTCTGGTGCTGCTTGTTTTGTGGATATGCAGGAGGTCCATCAGAGTGGGGTCTGACAATGCCCTGTATGCCAGGCATAAATCTCCCTTCAAAATCCTGTAGGAGACAAAATACAGAGATAGGGCCTTGAGGAAGTCTGTATAGGACAATTTACTTACGCCCTGTATTCTTTTAGTGAGGAACCTCTGTAGACATGACGACTGTTGGATATGCCTGCTTAAGTGCATACCAAAGGGGACATTGTACTCAATGATAGGTCTGATGAATGCCAAATACAGTGGAACAATGACTTCCTTGGACTTAAATGACATACATTTGTTTATAAGTTGAGTAACATAGAATGATTTTCTCACCACTGTAGACACGTGATGGTCAAAGGCTAGATTACTATGTGTGTCTCTAAGTCCCTGACTACTGGGTCAACTCTACGGGGTGTGTTGTCAATATGATAGTTACCAGGGATAGATGACTTCCCAAAGGATACTATTATGCATTTTTTGGCATTTAGTTTTAGTCCACGGCTCTGACATCAGTTGTTTGTCTGTGTCAGCCCCTCCTGTAGAACATTTATGTCAGTGTGAGATTCAAAGACAGCTCTTAATTTGCAATCATCTGGAAAGTTAGTCAGCCAGAGACCACTGACATTGGCGTTGACTTCTCTGAAGTAAATGCAAAAAAGGAGTGGTCCAAAGACTGATCCCTGAGGGTCTCCAGTTGTGACTGGCCTCTTTGTAGAGGTGAACTCAGACCACAATGCTTTGCCAGAGATGGCCTGCATCTGTTTCATTTTGGCTTCAGGCTTCTGGAAAAGGCACTCGCCTCCCCATAGTGCCTTTTTTAGAAAAAGTGATGAGGTTAAAACTACCAACATAAAAATTTCAACAAAACCCAAATTAAAGGTCATGCTGCTAAATGCTAGGAGTCTAAACATAAAACTGCACTCATTGCAAGCATTCTTAACCCTGGAAAATGCTGACATCCGTGCAATCACAGAAACCTGGTTCAAAGCTAGGGAGCACCCCAGCCATACATGGTTACTCATCCTACCATACATTCAGACCCCAAACTGTGGGTAGTAAAGACAAAGGAGATGGAGTTTCAATAAATTAAATTAAATTAAATTAAATTAAAGACAATTAAAGACATACACACCTCCAGGCTGGTCAAACAGTATGACGCACAGGAGATACTCCAGGTGCAGTTAACCATTGACAAGACCCCTATACAAATCATAGCTAGCTACTGGCCCCCAAATCTGACCCAAAATGCCCATATTGCCTGTCTAGACCTCTTCAAATCTATCAAGATTCAACCTTTATCCTGATCCTGGGTGACTTTAACTACTCAAACATAGACTGGAAGAACTATTAATGCCAGAACACAAATGCCCAAAGATTCCTCAATTTTGTCAAGGCAAATGCTTTGGAACAGCTAGTCAATACCCCCACAAGAGGTGATAATATCTTGGACTTGGTATTAACCAACATAAGTAACTACTGCAGTATCCCTGCAGTATCATCCTTCCTTGTAAGATCAGACCATAAAGCGGTCATATTCAAAGTCACCATCTCCCCCGACCCCCTCTAGCTAGGCTCAAACAAAAAAAACTTTTCCAAAATTACAGCCTCCTAAGGGATGATATAAACCAGCTTCACAGCCCCCCCCCCCCTCTAAGAACTAGCACCAGTATCCAAAACTATATCAGAATTACTATACGAACATTTATATAGATGCATGGAATTAGGAATACCTGGCAGGACTAAATCATCCTCCACAAGGAAGAGTAAACCTGTCTGGTGGGCATCTGCAATAAATAAACTCTATAACAAAAGAAAAGAAAAAAAAGGACAGGACCAAGAAGGAGCAGGTGCTCAATTGGAAGCAATCTCTCCTTAACCTAAACAAGCAAATAAGAGCACTAATAAAATCCTCCAAAGCAAACTTTGAGTCCAAATTGGACAGATCTACTAGAGACAGTCAGAAGGCCGCCTTCACATATGTCCATAATCTCAAAGGTAGCACCCAGATCTGTTCAGAACTGGTGGTCAGGGACACCACATATACAAATGCCATAGATATAGCAAACTTGCTGGCTGACAGATTCAGTGAAAATTTCACTCCTATGTCCCTCCATCAGTAAATCAGGTCATTCCCAGTACCTGACCCCTTCCCCTGTTATCTAGTTATCAGGTCATCAGTGCTCTCTCAAAGGCAAAAAATGCAGCCTCCATGGGACCTGATAACATCCCAGGCTGCATCCTACATGAACTCAGGCAGGAACATGCACCACCATTAGGCACCTTATTCAACCAAAGCCTGAGTACCGGCTTTATCCCAGCTGAGTGGAGGACAGCCACTGTCATCCCTTTACACAAAGGTGGAGCATCCACCGATCCATGAAATTGTAGACCCATCAGCCTAACTAGCCTGATCTGCAAGGCCATGGAACAGATTATCATGGACCTCATTAAAAAGGACATTGGCAACCTCCAAACACTCGATCCCACACAGTTTGTATTTATCAAGGGGTGGTCATGTATGTTAAATCTGGTCGACTTTTTTGAGAAAGTCACCATAGCCATGGATGAGGGGAAGACAGTGCACACCACCTACACTGACCTGGCCAAAGCCTTTGACACTATTCCCCACTTGGACATAATAGATAAACTCTCTCAACTAGGCATCAATCCATATATTACCAGATGGGTAGCTAAGGGGCTTACTGATAGAACCCACCTAGTCAAAATAGGGTAGACCCATATCAAGTGACATACTCCAGGGTTCGGTCTAGGGGCCTCTGTTATTTGGGATATACTTTTCTGAGGTGCAGGCCAAAACCAGTGGACTATGGCTGACTAAGTTTGCAGATGACTTCAAGTTGGGAGCTGTCATCAATTCCTCTAGTGATGTGGACATCTTCCAAGAGGGTCTCACCCAAACAAATGACTGGTGCCAGAAACATGGCCTCAAACTGAATACAAAAAAATGCATCATCATCCCATTTGGGGAGAGTGATCTCCCCACAAATTATCACATTAATAATGTTCTAAGCACACAGTCAGTCGTGAGGGATTTGGGCACCCAGATTGATAGCAACCTGACTTTTGACCACCATGTTGCTTCCATTGTAAGGAAATTTTCTACATGGCCCACCTCATAAGAAAGGGTATCTCATCCAGGGACAAGGAGGTCATAATAGCCTTGTATTCTTCCCTTATAAGGCCCATTATTGAGTACAACACCCCATTTGGCATGTACCTTGCAAAGCGCATGCAGCAGCTGGAGAGACCACAAAGATTCCTCACCAGGAGAATCCAGGGCCTCAAAAATCTACCATACACAGGTAGGCTAAAAGCCCTATCCCCTCTACTCTGTTTCATACAGACTCCTCAGAGGTGACCTCTGTCTGGCATACAAGGCGATCTCGGACCCTGCCTTGATGGGACTCCTGCATATCCGCAACTCAAGCTCCACTCGAGTAACCCACACATGAGGCCTCAACCTGGTCTGTGACATCAGTAGGACTTGTTGGCAGGACAGATTTGTGTCCCAGAGACTCCCGCATCTATGGAATAGACTCCCTCTCCACATCAAGCAGACTACCTCTTTACCCCTTTTTAAGTGCAACCTGGATAACTGAATAGGAAATAGAAAATGCATCTCTGGGATTCCACCTGTGTCCCTGCTGGACAGGGGCATTGTGTGCTGATTTGTATATGCATGGGCTAAACTCTTGGCTAGGCTTATAAGGGCACCTAGGTTCAATAGCCTAGTAACTCCCTTTGATCCTATCATTCTATGAAGAATCAATCAGAGGATGTTAGAAAGGATTGGAAAGAGAGAGTGGATAAGCAATTCACAAAGAAAGAATGGGAGCATATATGTCTGTCTCTAAAATATGCAATAAAGTCTGGAAGATTTAGGATCTTTGCCTGGAAGTGTTTACATAGGTATTTTATACCCCAAGTAGACTCCAAAGAATTTGTCCTCGAGTAGATAGCAAATGTTGCAGGTGTGATGGGGAAGAAAGAGGAATTAGGAACATATTTTCTGGGAGGGTAATGAGTTAGCAGACTTTAAAAATTCCCTGCAGACTACTTTATTAGTAATACTGGATGAGCAAACTGGTATAACTGGGGAAATAATTTTTTGAACTATATTAGAGAATCGGAATTGCTAGTAAGGTCTTGCTGAATCTAACTTTGGTAGATGCCAAAAAAAGCAATTGCTAGAAAATGGAAATCAAAGCATAAACCAACTCTACTAGAAGTACTAAATATAGTAACAGAGACAAAACAGCTGGAATTGGCATGCTTAGAAAAGAGTAGGAGAAAATTACATTGAAAAAATGGGAATTGTCGAAAAAATACACGCAGAGGAGGAATGAGGTTTAAAAGAAGGCAGGATATGAATGAAATATGTAATGTTTGACTGACAATGACTGGATGGATCATAAGTGATGTATAATTTATTTGCAGTTTGTTGACCGGGAAAGTCCATTGGGCCAAGATGAGCCCTTTTTCAATGGAGGCCCGGGGAGAAAAACTCCACAGTAAAAGTATTTACAAAAATCCAGCAAGATATAGTGTATATAATAATCAGACAAGAAATATTGCCAGGAGGTAAACCAGTAACACCTCCTGAGACTAAAGGTACAAATGTGTACAATGAGTAATATAACAGTTAATATAATAAGTACAAACACAAAGTCCTTAGTAGTTAGAACATAATGTTATACAAAACTGTTGAATTACACAGGCAGTTTAAAATGTGTAAAGAGAAGAAGGTATGTTATATCTATATAGCAGGTAGCATAGCCACCTAGGCTGATGTATGCTAAATTAGTCTGAGGGGGGTTAGGAGGGGTGGGAGCAGGAACATTCCCAATTAGAGGAGAGGTATGAATGGAGCAAAGACTTGAAGGAGGAGTGATTTTTTGTAGTACGGATATTGGGAGGAAGTAGGTTCCATTTTTGAGCAAGGGAGACTGATAGGAGAAGTTGCCATGGGCTGCACGAAGGTTTGTGTACTTCAAGGAAGTTTTGGTTATTAGATCTGAGAGTTTGATGAGGAAGGTGCACAGTGAGGATGGAGGAGAGGGAGGGACATTGTGACAGCTTGAAAATAAGAGTATGGGCAGTAGTCATTTAAAGAGATAGTTGGGGAATTCCAGCCAGTTCAAAGAGTGTAAGGAGTCACAGTGGTGGGATTAGGATTTTGAGCTGGTAGTAAACTTGGAGATTTTATTATAACAGGATGCCAGTTTAGTTTTGAGGGTGGCTTGCAGATTGGTAAGGACAGGAGGGAAGGAGAAAGTAAGTGTAGTTGCAGCAGAGAAGAAACAATTGTATCGGTAGAGTATTCCTAGTTTCTGGTGTTTTTTTTTTTTTATGTTGGTTTGGAGGTGAATGTCAAATTTTAATTGATCATCAATAATGACACCTAGAAGTTTAGTTTGATAGACTATTTCAATGTGGGTTTTGTTTTGGCTTATTATGGGGAAGGCATCTGAGTCTATTTTGGAATTCTTAGAAGGAGTAAAGATCATAATTTTGGTTTTGGATGCGTTAAGAGCTAAGTGATTGTTGTGTATCCAAGTTTCAGTACTGCTAAAGGCAGTTTGTGTATTATGCAAGAGTTTAGAGAAGGATTCAGCAGAGTAGATGATGGTTGAGTCATCTGCATATTGTACATTTTTGGCATTGTGTACGCAGAGATGGAAGTCATTTAAGAAGATATTAAATAGAAGAGGGCCCAGGATAGATCTGGGGGACACCAGTCAGTGAGTTAAGGTAGGGTGAGGTGGAGTTATTCCATTTGACAGGTTGCTGTCTTTCTGAGAGATAACTAGAAAGCCAGTTTAAAGAGGAGGGAGAGAGATTAAATTAGGAGAGCTTAGAAAGAAGAAGGCTATGGGAAATTGTAGAGTCATGTGGACAGTTAATATTGTCGAGAAAGGATAGTAGGGCTGTAGTGTTGCTATGTCCAGGTCTGAATCCTTGTGTAGGGGTAAGCAGGTGGTTATCTAGAAGGTGGAGTAAGAGTTCAAGGTGAATAAATTTTTCAAGAAGTTTTAAGATAGGGGAGAGGATGGCTATAGGGCAGAAGTTTGGGATGTCAGTATTGTTGCCACCTTTGTGCAATGGAATTATAGACGCTTTTTTCCAGGAGGGGTGCATAGGATTCTTGAATTGAATGGTTAATTAAAATACAGATAAGGAATGCTATGCCATCTGCAGCCAATTTAAGGAAGTTGGTAGGAAGGTTATCAGGAGCATTGTAGCATGGTTTTAGCTTTTGTAGGAGGTTTTTATGGTGGAGACAGGGATGTGTTTAAAGGAGAAGGGGGGATGTGAAGTATGAGAGGCAGAGAGAGGGGGTTGTGTGTAGGAGGAGTGGGAGGAGTGGTGGAGGTCTGAGGGAAAGAAGTAGTGAGTTTGGCTATGGAGTCTATGAAGAAGGAGTTGAATTTGGTGGCTAAGATGTGGTCTGGTGAGCTAGGATCAGGGCAGGGGTTATCTTTTCTACCAGGATTAAGGAAGGTAGAGATGCTTGTCCAAAACTTTTTTGGGTTAGACTTGTGGTTGTTTAGAAGTATGATTTACTGTCAGAAGTAATATGTTTTTTAACTCTATTACAAAGTTGTCTGTATTTAGTGAAGAGTTGGGTGTTTTATGTTTTTGGTAAAATTTCCAAGATTTATCTCGGGTGTACGTGAGGGTTAGTGTTTCTTTGCAGAGCCAAGGGGCAGTGGCGTATTTTACTCTTTTTGTTCTAGGAGGGACAAGGCAGTTTAACAGGTTGATGAAGGTAGTGTTAAAGTACATAACAGCATCGTCAAGAGGGAGAGTTTTTAATGGGATCCAGTTCATCTGTTTTTAGCTATCGGAAAAGGATTGTGGGTTGAAGTTTTGCAGGTTGCATGTTTGGATATAATTGTGCTGTAGTTGTAGAGATGAAGGAGAGTGACGGATGAAGGCAGGATGGTGATCACTAAGGGGATCGGGCAGAGTGCTGCTGTCAGATATATTGTTGGGATGACAGACTAGTATCCAGTCCAGAATGCTGCCTGGGAAGTTGTCCTTTTTGTGTCTAGTAGGAGAGTTAACTGAGAGAAGTTGTATATGTTGCTGTTTTGGGAAGAGGATTTGACTGAATTGAGACCCAGTTAATGTTAATGTCTCCTAACTGCCTATATCATAAGTGATAATTTAATAAAAATGTCTCTTGTTTAAAAAAATAAAACAAAAAATGACAAGGAAATTGACAACCTACAGACATTGGATCTATCCCAGACCAGTTAGGCTTTGTTAAGGGAAGATATTAGCTACTCAACCAGGTAGACTTCTTCAAGAGGGTCATTAAGGCTATGGATTTGGTGAAAAATGGTGCATACCGCATGCCTTGACCTGACCAAGATGTTTGATCATTGCCCCACTCAGGTATTGACAAACTCTTATAAATAGACATAAATCCTTACATAACTCACTGACTTCATGTCTGCCTCATGGATAGGACCCAAGAAGTCAAGATCAATGACACCATCTCCACCAGGAGACAGTCACCGGTGGAATACTCCAGGACTCTGTGTTGGGCCTACTCCTGTTTGTCATCTACTTCTTGGAAATTAAGGCTAATGTCAAAGACCTCTGGCTTACCAAGTTTTCAAATGACTGTAAAATGGCAACTATCATAAATTCCCTCCATGACACCTGCATCTTCCAAGAGGGTCTAACACAAACAAATGACTGGTGCCAAAGCTATGGATTAAAACTCTACATGAAGAATTGCATTATACGAACCTCTTGGAAATCTTCTATCCAATCTACTTATTCCAGAGATAAAAACACCCTTAAGAGTTGAGCAAGTAGTTAGGATCTAGGATCACATGTGGACAGTAATCTGGCCTTCGACCAATATGTAGCCAAGATAGTAAGAAAATCATTCTATGCCACTCAGCTCATAAGCAAGGGTATGGCATCTAGGTCCAAGGAAGTTAGATTGCAACTCTATTCAGCCCTTATATGACCAACATTGAGTACATGCTCCCTTTGACATATACGTAACCAGGCACTTGCAACAGCTGAAATGCCTTCAAAAGTTCCTAACCAGTAGAATCAAGGGTATGAATACCCTGCCCTACACAAATTGCTTTAGAGCTCTATCTCTGTACTTAGTCTCCTGCAGGTTACTGAGAGCAGATCTATGCCTGACATATTTGGCATCCTCAGATCCAGCTCATATGCAAAACAAACAACACCAGAAACACTAGATCCGAGGACCTTAACTTTGTGACATAAACAGAACATGTTGAAGAGACCTATATGAGTCTCAAAGGATCCCCACACTATGGCATAACCTCCCCATTCACATTTATCAGAGTTCATCCCTGACCCTAGTCAAATAAAACTGTGATCATTGGATAAGAAATTGCAAATTCATCCCCAGTCTGGCCCCCATGTTTCTGATGGACAGAGGCTGACAGTAAGTAAATTAATTCCAACTAAAATACTCCCTCACATAATCCTTAGCTACAGCCTTACTAACATAACCCACCATATAGACATCCAAGGTACTCGGAAAAACTGGGGTGGGCTGCATGGCTAGGCTAATAAGGACCCTGGTGGTCATTAGCCAAGTATAAATCTATGAATCTATAAGAAATCTGCTTTATGTAACTTGGCGTCTTCTGTGTCTCAAGTGACTACCCACAGTCTGAAATGTGCATATGATTCTGCTAATGTCAGTTCCACAGCTACTGTCCTGGAACTGTTTCTAGGATGCTTATCTGATGGGTTATCAAAACCAGCCAATGGATGTCAAAAATAAATCTGCCTTGGGCAGAGAATTTACTTTTGGAGCTTCTGCTGCAGAAGTCATTAAAATGTGTGATGAGAGAGGGAAGTTGATTCACGGGATCTCTCAGACTGTTCATCCTTCCTTCTCCATGTTTGCCAAGGGATTCAAAGACCCCTCCAGCACTTTCTTTAAAAAGCAAAATAAACAGTCCCAGCAAGCTGCTGGTAAGCAGCCATTTAAAAACAATTGCAGGGAGGTTCAAAAATGAAAGCAGGAATCCCCCGTAAGTCTGAATAACTATACAAAGGATGTTCAACCTCCTTCCCATCCTAACAATCCTTGAATCTTTTCAGAAAATCTGAACCTCCATTTGTCTCTTTGGTGGCAGATAGTTTCAGACAGATGGGTTCAGAGAGTAATCCATCAAGGTTACAGATGGGAGTGGGAGTCTCTCCCCCCTTTCGGGAGACTCCTCCTCGCCCGCCAG
This sequence comes from Protopterus annectens, assembly GCF_019279795.1. Taxonomy (NCBI): domain Eukaryota; kingdom Metazoa; phylum Chordata; order Ceratodontiformes; family Protopteridae; genus Protopterus; species Protopterus annectens. The sequence goes on along the minus strand of NC_056725.1, from coordinate 1,291,001,846 downwards.
ACTGTACTCTTTTTTTCCCTTATGTCATTCAGCATATGCTTGCTCAGGGGGTGTAAAGTTGTCCCTCCTCTTCAGTTAGGAAAAGGATTTTATACCATCATATTCCTGGTGGCAAAGAAAGATTCTTTGTGACCGGTTCTGGATCTTTCCCTTCTGAATCTGTTTGTGACAGTTTACAAGTTCAAAATGCTGTCACTTTACAACTTCTTACCACTTATTCCCCTTATGTGTTTTCTAGTGACCTTAATTTTAGAAGATGTGTATTATTACATTCCTATAGGTCTAGAATCCAGATGTTTCTTACAGATTTCTGTGTCTAGATCACATTACCAGTTCTCTGCATTACCCTTTAGTCTATCTAATGCTCCAGGGGTATTAAAAAAGTGTCCAACTCCTGTGACAGTCTGTGACATTTTCCCATACTTAGATTACCTGCTTATCTTTGTAGAGTCTTTTTCAATGTGTCAGGGATTTCTCAGTTTGGTAATTGATCTCCTACACAGGATAGGATTCCAAGATAACTGGTCTGACTCCTTCCCACAGGATTGGTTTCCTGGAGTGTCTCCTGGACACCTCAGTTTAAAGAACTTTTCTTACATGGTAAAAAATAAATTTGTATTTTGATTGATTCCTGAGTTTTTACATTGAGACTACTGTCTCAGCAAGGGAATTCCTTGGGATTCTGGATTTCATGGCATATATGATACTCATCGTACCACTTGCAAGACTCCACATGAGAAAAATCCAGTGATACCTGAAATCTGTACGGTCCCAGCATCAACATCTTATGACATTTTAGATCCCAGTTTTGGTATTTGTGACAAGAGTTTGTGGTAGAGACAACATTTTTTTTAAATCCCATTCTCCTATTTACCCATCCTGCTCCAACAGAGTCAGTCACAACAGACACATTAGACTTTTCTTGGAGAAGGAGTGAATGATTAGAATTAAAGTGCAATATCTTTGGAAAAAATATATAAACCAAAACACACAAGCGTAAAAGAGATGTTATCTCTTATAAATGCCGTCAATTCTTTCAACCATGTATGGTCTCTGGGACTTCTTCAATGTTTACTGACAGCACCGCAGTAACACAGTACATTAACAGGCAAGGGAAGAAAGGTCTTACCCTCTGTGCAGACTAGCCATGGTAGGCTGGAATATAGCTTTTCAGCACAATCTCACTTTAATGACATCCATCAGAGCAAAACTGTATGGCAAACAAGCTTAACAGGACCAGGACTGGCCCTCACAAATGGAAAATGAATCTGGGGGGGGGGGGGGTCTTCCAAGAATTGATCCAGCTGTGGAGGATACCTCAAGTAGATCTATTTGCCTCTATTCAAAAAATTATTTGGTAAAATTCTGTTCCAGGACTCCATGAAAGTAGGCCTAGGAAACAGATATGTTTTCTTTTCCTTGTATATTAATGTTCCAGCATGCTTTTCCAGCTCTTTCACTAAAATTCCTGGTCATTCTAAAGATTTAGAAAGACTCCCCAAAGATCACTGTTGTGACTCTCTTCTGGTTCAGACAACAGTAGTTGCCCCTTCTTTTGGAAATGGCCAGGGGCAATAACTACAAGCTTCCTCACAGACTGGATTTATTCATAGAAGAAAAGAGTTGCTTGGTAAATCCCCACCCCAACTGTATTTCTTTTAAAATCAAATTACTATTTGCAGCATATTGTGCACACAAAAGTGCAAATAATAAACCAGTTTTAAAAGAAATAATACAGTGCTGCTTGGCTTCTTCCATTCAGTTTATTTTTATCAAGTCAGTTAACAATATCATAAAGCAAGCACTAACTTAGTGGCAGTAAGTGGGTGCATTGGTCTGCCTCCCTGGCCTGACAGACTTAATAGTTCAGTCAGAGAGTTCATCTGCAAGTCACCCAGGTGTGTATTTGTTTGTTAAAACTGTTACCAGCTCTGAGTTTTTTTTAGTACAGGTCTGCATGTGTGCTCGGAAGACTTGATGATCATCCTCCTACTGGCTGTGGCTGAGAGACCAGATGAGTTTTGTTTTATATTACCAGCCTGGCATTTCATACAGCTGTAGGTAAGCTACAAAATTCTGGTGTATTTTATAGATTAACTGTGTTAGCAATGGTATGGTATATCTGAGAACCAGGGCATATGGATATGACACACACACATACACACATACAAGCCTCTCAAATCTGGGACCTGAAAAATAATCTGAAAGAAGACACGTGTAAATAGGCATTCTTGATCAGAGAGTCCCATCTGTCGCTTATCATCGCCTTATTTAAGAGACTGCTATGTAGCTTTTGTGTTACACTCTCCTATTTATTGACATACCCTGCTGAAAGTCAAACTAAGCATTCATTAAGATTTTAATAAAGATTTTGTAATCTACAATTGTTGGCATATAGGGATCAACAGCTTAAAGCTAAAATGTATGAAAACAAGCAATTTACAGAGCTGGTGACCCTGAAAGGAGCGAAGGATTCCAAGGTCAGACAAGTATAGGGTTTATTACACCAAAGCTTGTGCTTTCAGAGTTTACCCCCCCCCCCACTTTCTTTAGAGGCAGCCCAAGTGAAGATGCAAAACAATTGCAAGCAACTGAGGTTACACACTGACCTGGCACCCACAACACACACACGCACGCACTAACCAGCCTGACACCATATAGCAACAGATCAGGCGGTAAAGCATTCTCCCCTTTAATAATCCTACTTATTTCTAACCATTGATGTTGCCAGGTTTACAGGTGAGACATAATGCACTGATTCATTTCAACGGGGTAGCATTTGACCAGCACATAACTCTCAGTCTCAGCTCAGGAAATCTGGACAAAGACAAAATAATGGGGGGCACAAAGAAATAGGCACACATTTTAAATATCACTCATAAACATAGAAAGTTGCTAGAATAGCGTGTTTTGTGCTATCGTGCATTTTTCTGAAGGATATGAAGTCTGAAACTTAAATGTCTTGTCATTACTTAGTGAGTTTTAATGACTTCATTTCTCTCTGATTTTCCTGAAAACCATACATTTTATGAGGAAGCAACCAAAAACTGTAGGCAAAAATCTGAGCATTGTGTAAAAATCTGGATGGTTAAGAGGTATGGACCAGCATAACAGCCCAGAATTTCCTACTTTAAACAGATAATTGGAACTGAAAAGGGCGCAAGTGAGACAACAAAGAAGATGATAGTGTCTAAAGCGGTACCCACTTGTGATGTATTGTCATTATTGTTGTTAATAATGTATTCATATGTTAACTGGGTAACTTAACTAATGTATTTTGGGCCCTTTTTAGCCATGACAAGCCACCTCCATCTGAGAAAGAAATGGACACTGTATTTGCCCCAACTATGTTAGCCCTGCATTTTTTGCCTCATTTGTACTCCTTTTAACTTGACCATGGATATGAGAAGGAGTTGGACTGCATTTAGGATATCATAAGGCAAAGTGCAAAATAATGGCAATCCCGAATTGTGTGTGTATGACAATTGTTTTAGGATATTGGAGCTTACTGGAGCAGAAGTTAAATACTGTTGATTACTTGCTGTCATTGAGTTTGGATTTTTATTTAGAATGAGTGCAGAGTTTAACTTTACTTTTAACAATTACAATTTTATTTGCATGCATCTCATTTTAGGGCATTTTAGGGCAAAATGTTGAAATTTAAATGACACTTTTCTGATTTCAAAATCATTATCTCTTTTGCAATAATAGCAATGACAGTGCAGAAGCAGGCATTCAGACTTTATTCACCTCCTTGGTCTCAACAGACTTTCCAGTGTTTAAAATAATTGAAATTAAACAACCTATTTATATAATTTTCAGGACCAGTTAATTTGAAAGACAGTAAGTTAAATCATATTTGCAAAGTGTCGTATTTATTCCCTGCAGTTGCAGCTTTATGTCACAATCCTGACAATCCTCCATTTGGCACAAAACAGTAACAAGTAATCTATCATTTAACCATTGAAAGGAGCAGCAGCTGGAATGTAACTTGTATTGCTAACGTTTCTAAGATGTTCTTCTGTACCCTTTTGAACTCCTTTTAGTCTCACCTATTTTAAATAAATTGCAAGGACATCTTAAAACATATAGGGCCGGATTCACGAAGGCTTGCACGGAGTCTTAGAGTAGAGTAAGACTCCATGCAGCCATCATGTCCGACGAGCGATCCAGGAACAGCCTGTAGGGGTGTGTAAGAGAACTCTTAAAATGGCTGTTACACGGACAGGGCTGGGATATGCAAATTACCTCAACTGCAGGCGAAAAGCATGCAAATGAGGTAGATTTGCGATTCAGGAAACCCGAACCTGTCCGAGTAAGAGCAGTGCTATTTGCAGAAATGTACTCAGTTGACAACTGAGTACTGTTCTGCAAATAGCAAACCAGAGCCATGACAGCTCCAAATAAAGGTTGCATCCAGTGCAGGAAGCATGCCAATGGCCAAATATATGGCAGTGTGAAATGTTTCCTGATGCAATATGAAAATAAAAAAAAAATTTTTTTCACCGATTTCCTATGTTTAAGCATAGCGCAGCGCCGCACAAATGGGCTGCGCTCTAAAACCCAGAATACTAAAAATTAAAACCCACAAATGTGTATTTTATTGAAATTGTCAATGTACAATGCAAGGGAATGGCAGGCTGAAGACAACATGGTCACCGAGTAGAGGTTGCCAAGGGGGAAAGCTCAGTCTAAGACATGTAACCAAGCATTAGTAGGCAATCCTATCTAAATGAGCATTAGGATAGTGAATCACAAGTTTGCATAGCAAATGAGCACAGTCAGTGGAGTGCAGGAGTAGGATATGGGGAGTAACAGAGTAGAAGATAGGTGACATCACGAGGGGGGTATGTATTAAAGAAGTGAAGCTCATTGGAGCAGAGTGGCATGTGTCAGCTGTCTTTTACACATCATGGAAAGAGGTGTGTCAACAGGTAGGCTAGGGAAAGGCAAGAAATGGAAGGTGTATGCCGTGGATAACACCAACATTTCTTGCTGAGCAGGTATGCACGAGTGTGCGCGCGTGTAAACCCGAGTAAAACAGAGTGTGCGTGTGTAAGCATGAGTGCGCACGTTTAAGCCGGAGTAAGCATGTATAAGGCTGTTTAAAGAGTTGTAAGCGCATTTGCGCTGGTGTGTGTGTGTGTTTTAACCCGAATAAGCAAGTTTTACTCCGTGTAAGCATGTGTGCACGAGTGTTAGCTGCTGTGCGCGCGTTTGCGCTTGTGTGCGCGGCGCTCCCCCCCCCCTCAGGAAACAGAAAGGAAAAAGGAAGCACAACAAATAGTAGGAAGCTACCAGGGAGTACTAGCAGAGCTAGCAGGTGAAAACAATCAGAATCAGGCAATTACACAGGCAGTACACTAGCCCAGCCCAGCCTAGCACTTAAAGCTCTGCAAACAACAGTCCATTATGTTTCTCACAACAGACACTGCAGTAAGCTAATAGAAGTGAAAACTGAAAAAGCTTTACTGAGACAAAGAAATGTTAGGGGCTGCCATTGCTGTTATAAGGCTACATATGCAACATGCTGAGGGTGGTGACAATGGAAATGCTGCTGGACAACCCACAGTGAGGAGACGGAGAAGAGTGTACAGGCCCAGGGAAACCTACCAGGGGCTACATGAGCTGGAGACAGTGGAGCACTATAGAGTGGACAGAGACCTCCTGCAGCAAATTGTTGAGCTGTGCAGGCCATGCCTCACACACAGAACCAACAGAGGGGAACCCATCCCAGTGGAAACCAAGGTATGTGTTGGTCTAAGAATATTAGCAACAGGTACCTTCCAGAGACCAACTGGTGATATGATGGGGATATCACAGGCATCAGCAGCCAGGGTACTACACCAGTTCCTGGATGCCATGTCAGCACATGTCGGTGATTATGTATATTTCCCCAATTACCATGAGGTATTGGCCAGCAATATATGTCTCTTCCAGCAAATAGCGGAATACCCTGAGGTAGTGGGTGCAATAGACTGCACGCACATATGCATCAAAGCACCAGCCGGTGAGTGGGGTAGGGTCTACTTCAACCGCAAGGGCTTCCCCGCCATCAACTGCCAGGTCATGTGTGATGCCCAGGGCATAATACTGAAGGCTTCCCTGGAAGCTACCATGATTCCCATATCTGGCATCTGATGCAGCTGTACCAGACATTTGCCAACGGGGACATCCCACATGGTCACCTAGTTGGGGGATGCTAGCTATGCACTGAAGACGTGGCTGATGACACCCATCAAAAACGCACACACACCTGAACAGGAACGCCATAATGAGACACATGCACAAACACGTAATGTAATAGAGCGTGTGTTTGGGCTGCTCAAGTCATGGTTCCGGTGTCTGGACACATCTGGTGGAGCCTTGCAGTACTCACCAACTACATGTACCCAAACTGTCATGGTATGTGCTATGCTACATAATATGATCTTGCGAAAACAGCTGCAGCAGGACCAGCATAGGCCTGGGCCAAACAGCCCCCCACCATTGCCAAGGCCATCACAGGCAGAGCGTTACTTAGAATAGGAACAACCTGAGCCTGCCCCAGTAGGCAGAAGGAGGCGTGCCCAGTATGCTTTGGCCTTGGCAAAGAGGCAATGCATAGCACATACACTGGCTCAGTAGGAACTCTGGAAATGATACCTGTCTCCAACTCGCACATATAGTAAAAGGGATGCCTAAGTTGACACTACCTGCTTTCAAACATGTACAGGAAGTGTAGTATGTGCATCCGACATAGGCAGCCCTGAAGCACCACCTAAGGCATGATTGCCATGTGTTAAGCAATATAAAGCACTGCTAAACAGCATTTACCATGTAGTATATGCAAACAAAATCCCACACACCAACTAACACAACTGTGGTCAATGTTCAGTAATACTGGGCAACGTCCAGCAATGTTGGTGAATATTGAGCAATGTCGGACAAGCCTGGTCTAAGTAGGGCATAGCTGAACAAAAGCCAACATGTTCATATTTGCTTAACTGGCCCTTAAGCAGTCTGGTCTGCTCAGTATGAAAATATAAAGCAGTGATGGGCCTCGAACCCAGGATACTGTGCACTATAGCCAAAGTACTGAACCACTAAACCATGACAATATTGCAGTGTTCAGCTTGTATGAAGGAATGTTGATAAGTCTATGCAAAGAATTTCATGGAAACCCTGCAGGCACAGCATAATCCTTGTCAAGTTATGACACAAAGGTGAGTCCTGCAATGAGAACAGAACCTGACTTCCAACACACACTGTATAAATCCGTAATACAAAAAGTGGAAGGAACAGACCCCAAACACGAAAGACAGGCTCCTTCGGCCAAAATCAGCAAACCAAGTCCAGCAAACGAACTTCGCCAATGTTTTATATTAAAACCTTTTATTCCACAAAAAACAAGTTACGTGAAATGCATACAGCGTTTTTCGTTTAGACCAATGTCCAAACTTCATCAGACAAACACTGGCTTTCGCGCCAGTACACATTTAAATATACTACTATAATGATGTCATATAAAGTAGTAGTTTCTTAAAAGGGCAATCATCCTTCTTAAAACCAATATGTTCAAATTCAATAACATTTATAAATTATACCCAAAAAATATATATATGTGTATATTCTACTATGAAAATTACATCAATTTGCTTTATAGTGCCCAAACCTTTTAAGTAATCATACATTCCAAATAAATATCTAATACTAAAATACAATGTGATGTACTAATGAAGAAAATATTTTTTATGTGTGTATATATATTAACTATAAAACCATCATGTTGTTTTAAAAGTGTTCAATCATTTTTACAGGCAGTATTATATTATATCATGCTGTAAAATCTAAATCATAAATAACAACAAATGACAAAGAAAACTTATAAGGGGCTTATATTTTCCTAAATTTCATGAATAACATATCTTAATTCGCCATCCTAATTAATGACTAATATATAATGTGACAAGTCTCTACCCTTGTGATTCGTTTACACCTACAGTTATACTAGATGTTTTAAGTACCTTTGAACATTCAATATGTATCCCTTAATGTCCAATGTTTTATTACCTGAATAGACTTTTTAATTTTAATATGCAGGTAATCGAACAAACTTCATTTAACCCCGGGTCCCTACAAGATGTCAAACGGAGTTGCCACTCCAGTTCTTTCTTTTCCAGATACAACCTCAACATATTCTCATTTGTCAAATTCATAGGATTAGCTTGTACTTGGTCTATGACCATAAATTTAAATGTGTGTCCTATATTCATCTTACAATGTCTTGCCAAGGCGTTTTCCTCCTTATTTTTCCTAATAGCGTAGGTATGCTCATATATTTGATCTCTAAGGCGTCTGTCCATTTTCCCTATGTAAAATGACAGACATTGTTCACATTGGGCCAAATACACTACTCTCTTACTATTACAATTGTAATTACCCTTTATAGAATAGATTTCTTTCTTAATAGTAAATGTATCTGCAGTGGTTATGTAACAGCAGTACCTACATGAACCACACTTCTTTGTACCACCCTTCCCTTTAGTAATATGTGCCTTCCTTTCTAACAATGGTTTCATGTTCCTGCCTCTTCTATATATAATAACAGGTCCATACTTTAAGATTTTTGCTAGTTCTCTGTCTAATGATAAACTAGACCAATATTTCCTGACTGTGTAACAGATTTGACTTGCTTCTGGGCAATATGTAAAAATAAACGCTGTGTTGTAATTCTTATCATTTTCCCCTATTGTTACTACCTCTAACTCTGCTCCAGAATGATTTTCTGTATTAACCTCTGCTGATACAGAGTTACCACTACTAACAACACCCTGCTGTTGAAATGCAATAGTCAAAATTGCTTTATAAATTCCTTTTTTCCTTTTTTCTATGACTTCCTTAAAAATTCCTTCCAAAAAGCTGGTTGGATAACCCCTGTGTGAAAACATTGAATATAAGTTATCACATTCTGTGTCAAAATCTTGATTTAAGGTGGTCATTTTAGCTGCCCTCACAAGTTGCCCCTTCACCACTGATTTCTTTTGGTGAAGGGGGTGTTGGCTGGAAAAATGGAGATAGGTGTTTGAAAAAGTTTCCTTTCTATGTATTTTAGATGTATACCCATGTGTAGTTTTATTCAACTCAATGTCCAAAAAGTTTACCTTCATTTTTTCAAAGTTCATTGTAAACTTAAGAAAAGTTGTAGTAGCTGTAAGTTGGTCAACCAACTCTATCGCTTCTTTTTCTTGTCCTTTTATAAGGATAAAAATATCGTCCAGAAACCTTTTATACATGTAAATGTCAGAACTCCAAGGTTGGTTTAACACATGGGTTGTTTCCCAATGGGCTAATACCAGATTTGCAAAACTAACTCCTACCGGGGACCCCATTGCTACACCAGACTTTTGCATAAACAATCTATCTTCAAAGGAGACAAAATTGTTTTTAAGTATACAGTCCAATAATTGCTCTACCACCCTACATTCATTTTGTGTAGCTCCCTTAGATTTAATAAACTCCACTACCCATTTGATCCCCAAATCTTGTGGAATACAAGTATACAAATCACAAATGTCTATGGTCAAAAAGTTGAGTGACGGATCAAATGGTATGTCCTGTAAATCCTAAGAGGGACCAGGAATCTTTTAAAATCTGTTCTTGAGTTCCCACATATTTTTTCAAAAGTAAGTCTACAAATTTAGCACAAGGGTATGTTATCGACTGCCTTGCATCTACCAGGGTACGAAACGGTGGGTTCCTCAAATTTTTGTGGAGTTTGGGGATACCAAAAATTTTTGGGATCCTCGGGGCTGGGATGGTTAGGTAGTGATTTTGTTCTACACTAATTAATCCTTCTATGTATAAATCGTTAATAATAGATCTTATATTATTATGAGCCTGATTTAGCTCATTTCTACTGGAGGTTTCATAAGTATCTTTCTCTAACAATGCTAACATTGATCTAGAGTAATCCACATTATATACTACAACAAGACCTCCCCCTTTGTCAGGTTTCATTAGTCTTATTGGTAAATTTCTAAGGGAAAGTAAAAGACTGTTTTCTTCTTTCGTAATATTTGTATTTTGATTCCTTTGGTGTCTTTTTACTATGTTTCTGAACTCATTTTCACATAAGTATTCATACATGCATAGTAAAGGGTTCTGTGGTGGGTTAAAACTACTAGTCACATGTAGCTCATTTGTTGTACTGTTTACGTTACCAAACATGATATTCAGATTCAATTTCCGCATAAACATCTTGAAATCAATTAATAGTTCTACTATATTACAACACTTTGTTGGCACAAAGGTTAATCCCTTAGCAAAAAGTTCAACTAAAGTTTTGTCAATGTAGCATCCAGTATAATTATATATAGTGAAGTCCCCAGTTTGATTTGTTATGGTCTCTAGTAAAGTCAATCCCACTGTTTGTTCGTACTCCTGGTGTTGTATTGTCTCCTCTGTCCGTTGACTGGTTGTGGTCTCCAGGTTGCCCCCCTCCCCCCCTGTAGTTTTTTTGTTGTTGTGGTTGTTGGTAATGTTCTTCTAATTGCCAATCTGTATTATTCCCTGTGTCAAAATTTCCATCTTGAACATTCTCTTCTTCTATTGCACAGTCATTTTCAGTAATCTCAAAGTCCAAGTCCAAATTTTGGGTGTTTTCAGTGTGATTTTGGTCATTTCTGAAAGTATGTCTTCCCAAGTCATGAGGTTTGTTGGGGTTAAAATTATTCTTGGATTTCCCATTTTTGTTTTTATTTGATGCACTCGGAGGTTTAGGGAAGGCTAACCCCTCACTGTAAGCTTTTAAGTCTCTGTTAAGTTTTTTAAGTTTAAAAGTTTTCAGTTTTAACATTTGTTGTGCAATGCTTGTAAGTGTTCTTTCAAACTCATACTCATATCTGTGAAAATTTAAGTCACTTTTAATATCTTTTTCTAAAGCAGTAGTTTCTTTAGTCAATGTATCCAAAGTTATTTGATAATGTTTGGTCATACACCTCAAGATTTCCAGTCCATGTTTGTTGTATAACCCTGTCAATTCATTGAAAAAATCTGACCCGAATTCTAACCCATTCTGGTAGGAAAATAGTCTAAGCCCCTTTGGTACTATACCTTCTTTTATACATTTGTTTAAATAATTTAGCTCCAGTTGTGCCTTTTTCATTTTGAATAAATTAATATCAAACATTCTTAACTTGTCTGTTAAACTGGACTTACTTACTGCTTTGTTTTCATCTACACCAACATTTTGTTCTCCATCAAAGGTAAGTTCCTTACTAAGCCAGTTTCCAGTGTCAAAACCTTCGTGCGATACTCTCATATTCGCCTTAATGCGTTCCCCTGGTTGTTCATTGAGAGGCAATATTCTGTTTTCTTTTATTATTCCATTTCCTTGTCCTAGATTGTTTTTTTCAGTTCTCGAAGAAACTGAAACAGCCTGATGCTGACTCAGTGCGCTTACGCTGTCCACTTTCTCGGTTAGCGTATCCAAGCACTTATTGATTAGTTCTAGTAGTTGTGTTAGGTTGCCCTGTGAAGGGCAGTCCTCCTCTGTCGAAATGTTCATCCTTTGTGCGTGACAGCCAGCCCTACAAACAAACCAGGAACTGTTTCAGAGACACCGCACACTCCGTAATACAAAAAGTGGAAGGAACAGACCCCAAACACGAAAGACAGGCTCCTTCGGCCAAAATCAGCAAGCCAAGTCCAGCAAACAAACTTCACCAATGTTTTATATTAAAACCTTTTATTCCACAAAAAACAAGTTACGTGAAACGCATACAGCGTTTTTCGTTTAGACCAATGTCCAAACTTCATCAGACAAACACTGGCTTTCGCGCCAGTACACATTTAAATATACTACTATAATGATGTCATATAAAGTAGTAGTTTCTTAAAAGGGCAATCATCCTTCTTAAAACCAATATGTTCAAATTCAATAACATTTATAAATTATGCCTAAAAATATATATATATGTGTATATTCTACTATGAAAATTACATCAATTTGCTTTATAGTGCCCAAACCTTTTAAGTAATCATACATTCCAAATAAATATCTAATACTAAAATACAATGTGATGTACTAATGAAGAAAATATTTTTTATGTGTGTATATATATTAACTATAAAACCATCATGTTGTTTTAAAAGTGTTCAATCATTTTTACAGGCAGTATTATATTATATCATGCTGTAAAATCTAAATCATAAATAACAACAAATGACAAAGAAAACTTATAAGGGGCTTATATTTTCCTAAATTTCATGAATAACATATCTTAATTCGCCATCCTAATTAATGACTAATATATAATGTGACAAATCTCTACCCTTGTGATTCGTTTACACCTACAGTTATACTAGATGTTTTAAGTACCTTTGAACATTCAATATGTATCCCTTAATGTCCAATGCTGGTGTAGCAATGGGGTCCCCGGTAGGAGGTAATTTTGCAAATCTGGTATTAGCCCATTGGGAAACAACCCATGTGTTAAACCAACCTTGGAGTTCTGACATTTACATGTATAAAAGGTTTCTGGACGATATTTTTATCCTTATAAAAGGACAAGAAAAAGAAGTGATAGAGTTGGTTGACCAACTTACAGCTACTACAGCTATAGTTAATATATAAATACACACATAAAAAATATTTTCTTCATTAGTACATCACATTGTATTTTAGTATTAGATATTTATTTGGAATGTATGATTACTTAAAAGGTTTGGGCACTATAAAGCAAATTGATGTAATTTTCATAGTAGAATATACACATATATATATTTTTTAGGTATAATTTATAAATGTTATTGAATTTGAACATATTGGTTTTAAGAAGGATGATTGCCCTTTTAAGAAACTACTACTTTATATGACATCATTATAGTAGTATATTTAAATGTGTACTGGCACGAAAGCCAGTGTTTGTCTGATGAAGTTTGGACATTGGCCTAAACGAAAAACGCTGTATGCGTTTCACGTAACTTGTTTTTTGTGGAATAAAAAGTTTTAATATAAAACATTGGCGAAGTTTGTTTGCTGGACTTGGTTTGCTGATTTTGGCCGAAGGAGCCTGTCTTTTGTGTTTGGGGTCTGTTCCTTCCACTTTTTGTATTACGGAGTGTGCGGTTTCTCTGAAACAGTTCCTGGTTTGTTTGGAGGGCCGGCTGTCACGCACGAAGGATGAACATTTCGACAGAGGAGGACTGCCCCTCACAGGGCAACCTAACACAACTACTAGAACTAATCAATAAGCACTTGGATACGCTAACCGAGAAAGTGGACAGCGTAAGCGCACTGAGTCAGCATCAGGCTGTTTCAGTTTCTTCGAGAACTGAAAAAAACAATCTAGGACAAGGAAACAGAGTAATAAAAGAAAACGGAATATTGCCTCTCAATGAACAACCAGGGGAACGCATTAAGGCGAATATGAGAGTATCGCACGAAGGTTTTGACACTGGAAACTGGCTTAGTAAGGAACTTACCTTTGATGGGGAACAAAATGTTGGTGTAGATGAAAACGAAGCAGTAAGTAAGTCCAGTTTAACAGACACGTTAAGAATGTTTGATATTAATTTATTCAAAATGAAAAAGGCACAACTGGAGCTAAATTATTTAAACAAATGTATAAAAGAAGGTATAGTACCAAAGGGGCTTAGACTATTTTCCTACCCGAATGGGTTAGAATTCGGGTCAGATTTTTTCAATGAATTGACAGGGTTATACAACAAACATGGACTGGAAATCTTGAGGTGTATGACCAAACATTATCAAATAACTTTGGATACATTGACTAAAGAAACTACTGCTTTAGAAAAAGATATTAAAAGTGACTTAAATTTTCACAGATATGAGTATGAGTTTGAAAGAACACTTACAAGCATTGCACAACAAATGTTAAAACTGAAAACTGTTAAACTTAAAAAACTTAACAGAGACTTAAAAGCTTACAGTGAGGGGTTAGCCTTCCCTAAACCTCCGAGTGCATCAAATAAAAACAAAAATGGGAAATCCAAGAATAATTTTAACCCCAACAAACCTCATGACTTGGGAAGACATACTTTCAGAAATGACCAAAATCACACTGAAAACGCCCAAAATTTGGACTTGGACTTTGAGATTACTGAAAATGACTGTGCAATAGAAGAAGAGAATGCTCAAGATGGAAATTTTGACACAGGGAATAATACAGATTGGCAATTAGAAGAACATTACCAACAACCACAACAACAAAAAAACTACACGGGGGGGAGGGGGGCAACCTGGAGACCACAACCAGTCAACGGACAGAGGAGACAATACAACACCAGGAGTACGAACAAACAGTGGGATTGACTTTACTAGAGACCATAACAAATCAAACTGGGGACTTCACTATATATAATTATACTGGATGCTACATTGACAAAACTTTAGTTGAACTTTTTGCTAAGGGATTAACCTTTGTGCCAACAAAGTGTTGTAATATAGTAGAACTTTTAATTGATTTCAAGATGTTTATGCGGAAATTGAATCTGAATATCATGTTTGGTAACGTAAACAGTACAACAAATGAGCTACATGTGACTAGTAGTTTTAACCCACCACAGAACCCTTTACTATGCATGTATGAATACTTATGTGAAAATGAGTTCAGAAACATAGTAAAAAGACACCAAAGGAATCAAAATACAAATATTACGAAAGAAAAAAACAGTCTTTTACTTTCCCTTAGAAATTTAACAATAAGACTAATGAAACCTGACAAAGGGGGAGGTCTTGTTGTAGTATATAATGTGGATTACTCTAGATCAATGTTAGCATTGTTAGAGAAAGATACTTATGAAACCTCCAGTAGAAATGAGCTAAATCAGGCTCATAATAATATAAGATCTATTATTAATGATTTATACATAGAAGGATTAATTAGTGTAGAACAAAATCACTACCTAACCATCCCAGCCCCGAGGATCCCAAAAATTTTTGGTATCCCCAAACTCCACAAAAATTTGAGGAACCCACCGTTTCGTACCCTGGTAGATGCAAGGCAGTCGATAACATACCCTTGTGCTAAATTTGTAGACTTACTTTTGAAAAAATATGTGGGAACTCAAGAACAGATTTTAAAAGATTCCTGGTCCCTCTTAGGGGATTTACAGGACATACCATTTGATCCGTCACTCAACTTTTTGACCATAGACATTTGTGATTTGTATACTTGTATTCCACAAGATTTGGGGATCAAATGGGTAGTGGAGTTTATTAAATCTAAGGGAGCTACACAAAATGAATGTAGGGTGGTAGAGCAATTATTGGACTGTATACTTAAAAACAATTTTGTCTCCTTTGAAGATAGATTGTTTATGCAAAAGTCTGGTGTAGCAATGGGGTCCCCGGTAGGAGGTAGTTTTGCAAATCTGGTATTAGCCCATTGGGAAACAACCCATGTGTTAAACCAACCTTGGAGTTCTGACATTTACATGTATAAAAGGTTTCTGGACGATATTTTATCCTTATAAAAGGACAAGAAAAAGAAGCGATAGAGTTGGTTGACCAACTTACAGCTACTACAACTTTTCTTAAGTTTACAATGAACTTTGAAAAAATGAAGGTAAACTTTTTGGACATTGAGTTGAATAAAACTACACATGGGTATACATATAAAATACATAGAAAGGAAACTTTTTCAAACACCTATCTCCATTTTTCCAGCCAACACCCCCTTCACCAAAAGAAATCAGTGGTGAAGGGGCAACTTGTGAGGGCAGCTAAAATGACCACCTTAAATCAAGATTTTGACACAGAATGTGATAACTTATATTCAATGTTTTCACACAGGGGTTATCCAACCAACTTTTTGGAAGGAATTTTTAAGGAAGTCATAGAAAAAAGGAAAAAAGGAATTTATAAAGCAATTTTGACTATTGCATTTCAACAGCAGGGTGTTGTTAGTAGTGGTAACTCTGTATCAGCAGAGGTTAATACAGAAAATCATTCTGGAGCAGAGTTAGAGGTAGCAACAATAGGGGAAAATGATAAGAATTACAACACAGCGTTTATATTTACATATTGCCCAGAAGAAAGTCAAATCTGTTACACAGTCAGGAAATATTGGTCTAGTTTATCATTAGACAGAGAACTAGCAAAAATCTTAAAGTATGGACCTGTTATTATATATAGAAGAGGCAGGAACATGAAACAATTGTTAGAAAGGAAGGCACATATTACTAAAGGGAAGGGTGGTACAAAGAAGTGTGGTTAATGTAGGTACTGCAGTTACATAACCACTGCAGATACATTTACTATTAAGAAAGAAATCTATTCTATAAAGGGTAATTACAATTGTAATAGTAAGAGAGTAGTGTATTTGGCCCAATGTGAACAATGTCCGTCATTTTACGTAGGGAAAATGGACAGACGCCTTAGAGATCGAATATATGAGCATACCTACGCTATTAGGAAAAATAAGGAGGAAAACGCCTTGGCAAGACATTGTAAGATGAATATAGGACACTTATTTAAATTTATGGTCATAGACCAAGTACAAGCTAATCTTATGAATTTGACAAATGAGAATATGTTGAGGTTGTATCTGGAAAAGAAAGAACTGGAGTGGCAACTCCGTTTGACATCTTGTAGGGACCAGGGGTTAAATGAAGTTTGTTCGATTACCTGCATATTAAAATTAAAAAGTCTATTCAGGTAATAAAACATTGGACATTAAGGGATACATATTGAATGTTCAAAGGTACTTAAAACATCTAGTATAACTGTAGGTGTAAACGAATCACAAGGGTAGAGACTTGTCACATTATATATTAGTCATTAATTAGGATGGCGAATTAAGATATGTTATTCATGAAATTTAGGAAAATATAAGCCCCTTATAAGTTTTCTTTGTCATTTGTTGTTATTTATGATTTAGATTTTACAGCATGATATAATATAATACTGCCTGTAAAAATGATTGAACACTTTTAAAACAACATGATGGTTTTATAGTTAATATATATACACACACATAAAAAATATTTTCTTCATTACTACATCACATTGTATTTTAGTATTAGATATTTATTTGGAATGTATGATTACTTAAAAGGTTTGGGCACTATAAAGCAAATTTATGTAATTTTCATAGTAGAATATACACATATATATATGTTTTAGGTATAATTTATAAATGTTATTGAATTTGAACATATTGGTTTTAAGAAGGATGATTGCCCTTTTAAGAAACTACTACTTTATATGACATCATTATAGTAGTATATTTAAATGTGTACTGGCGCGAAAGCCAGTGTTTGTCTGATGAAGTTTGGACATTGGTCTAAACGAAAAACGCTGTATGCGTTTCACATAACTTGTTTTTTGTGGAATAAAAGGTTTTAATATAAAACATTGGCGAAGTTCGTTTGCTGGACTTGGTTTGCTGATTTTGGCCGAAGGAGCCTGTCTTTCGTGTTTGGGGTCTGTTCCTTCCACTTTTTGTATTACGGAGTGTGCGGTGTCTCTGAAACAACACACTGTATAAATGTTAATATCGGTCATGTTCGCACACATTAACAAATGTAGTGGACCTCAGATAGCCACATACTGAATGGTCACACTGGGCATGCTCACACACTTGAATAAATGAGACAAATGTCAGGCAACAAAACACGGAATGGCAGAACTGGGCTTGCTCACACACTTAGGCCATGTCTGAGTACAGCAGTGGGCCATGCATATCTAGCAGTTGCATGTGTTAACCCAGGAACCTGTCACTATACAGCAATCCACCCTGTGCACAGTTATATGACAACAGACACATCTATAATATAGTGGAACCCTGTCATAATCAAATATGTTCTGCAGATATCGAAGTTGTTCATAGAAACTGGTAAAGCAAAGATGATAAACACCTGCAAACAGTATGGGGAATAAACATTGTGCATCTTGAACATTAGCATAGGTTCAGAGGTCGATACTAGGCTATCTGCCCTAGGGCATGTACAAGCCTAGCCAGAGTGTGTTTGGCATTCGCAGCCCTGTCAGATTACTACACTGTGTGTGTGAATAGTAGGTCACACAAGATAGCCCATGTACATTTAGGCTAGTGTGCCTCTGTCTAGCAGGGACACAGAATATATCCCAGGGGTAAACATACAATCACACATACAGTCATCAAGATGTCTCCAGTAGGTGATCAGTGGGTGGCTCTCCCTATGTGAAAGTGGGATTACATTCTGGAGTGAGTGGAGCCTTTGGGATAAGAATCTGTCCCTCCACAATGTCCTATTAACATCTGTGCTGAGGTATACGTCCCTGGAGTATGTAGCTCCAAGGGAGTCGGATATCCTGAGGTGGAGCATGTCCAGTAATTCTGGGTTGGGTATGTCTGTAAACAACAGGCACACATCATATCTGAGTAGGTGGTAAGCGACTGAGTAGAGCTGGAGTTAGTGCATCTGAACTGTGCAGGGAATCTGTGTGAGTCCCTAGATCTGCTTGGTGAGGAACTTCCATGGCCAGTACAGTTGCTGCAGGTGTCAGGTAAGGTACAACCCAAATGTGGCATTGTAACCAAGCATGGATGTGATGAGTATAGGGGCACAATGAACTCACTCGATCTAGATTCTAACCAAATGGGATAAGGTGGCCCACATAGAATGTGTGTCCAACCACTTTGGCAACGTGAATGTCAAAGGCAACAGTACGAACATGTCATGTCCCCAAACCCCTAACAACTCCTACCGTATGTAATGGAGTACTACCTATGTGGTAATGTGTGGGCATGTTGTTATTCCCAAAGGGGATGACTATGCAACTAATGGCATTTAGCTGTAGGCCATGGCTCAGGCACCAGTCATCCATCTCTGTGAGACCCTGTTTGAGTACGCATGTGGCATCTGGAGAGTTGATCATGGCACCCAGTTTGCAGTCAAGTTCAAACATGTTCAACCATATTCCCCCTGTGGTAGCCTGTATGTCAGACAAATATATATTGAACAAGAGAAGTCCCAGGACCGAGCCGTGTGGGATGCCACGTGTAACTGGTGTATAGTCAGACATGGCACCTGCAAGTCTGACCATGTGTGTGCTATCCCTGAATTAGGTATTAATCCATAGTGTGAGATATGTGTCCATATCGACGCTGGTGAGCCTATGCATAATGGCCCAGTGGGTTATTGTGTTGAAGGGTTTTGCAAGGTTCAGGTAGGCTGTGTGGACAGCCGTCCCTATGTCTATGGACCTGTTAGCCGTTTAAAGAATACAAACAGGTTCATGAGGCAAGATCTGCCCACAGCAATGCTGAAATGTGTTGGACACAGTGCCCGTAGGTTCCCGATGTCTATGTGTATGAGTCCCATGACAATACACTCCATAGCTATGCAGAACAGGCTACTTAGGCTTATAGGGCAATATTGTCTGTGGTCCGTTGTGGCACCAACTCTGTGGAGCGGTACCACTGTCGCTGCATGCCATTCCTTGGGTACATATCCTGTGGTAACTCCGATATTGAACATTGATGTAATGGGAGGGTTATGTCTATCATGATGCTTGTGTAAGATGCAGGCTGGGACACCGTCTGGTCACATTGATACTGTGATGTATGCTTTGGGGAGGGCAGCACTCACCTGCTACTGTGTGATGTCAGGGAGGTTATACTCTGTTGGGATGGACAGTTGCTCCTTAGGGGGGATGGGTGGGGGACATCTGCACTGAACCTGTTTGCCAGGATGTTGGCAATGCCAGCCAGTGGGTTCAGGGTAGGTTTAGTCAGTATGCAGTAACTCACAGCATATCAGTGAGTGTCCACCCAGGTTCCTGACATAACTGAAGAAGGCCATGTGATAGTCCTACATGTCTGTTGCAATTGTCCGGTAGAAGCTGCCCTTAGAAAAGTTCATGAGTGATCGTAGCTGTCTGCTAGTACAGATTACAGATGCCTTCCCAGTCTGGGATCATGCTCTATCATGTAGTAGCTTCCTCCTGACATTGTACAGCTTATTAATGGTTGGTGTCTACCAGACAGGTCCCCTGCCATTGGAGTAGTGAGTCCTGTTGTTATTTGGGATAGCACAATCCATGCAGTCCACTAGGTGTCCACAGAATGTGTATGTAAAGGATGCAGCAGTGTGAGCCGTATTTGCCACTGTCTCAGGGTTTCTGAAGGATACCACCTTGCTGCAGTGAAGTGAGACGTTGGCTCATGAGAAGTTCACCACAATTACCCAGGATGGGTGTGTGGAGGGTATATGTATGTCCAGTGAGATACATGTATGTTCTGACCTTACCAATGAGGGGTGTATCACTGCTGTGGAATATAGAGTCCCCATGTTGGTGATGATCAGGTCCAATATGTATTCCCCCTTGTGGCTGTGCTGACTGGTTGTGCCATAGCATATGAGTCTACAAATTGTAGCGACTGTTGGGTGAGGGTGTCGGGGCTTGAGTAGTATCCCCAGTCAATATTTGTGTATATGAAGTCACACAATATAATGGTGTTTGTGGAGATCTTCATATTCTTCATAGTTCCCACGATAGCCGAATGTGGTTCCTGAGTTTGGGAGTGTGTTCTGTAGCAGGCAACAAACTGAAAGGCAGCATTGCACAATGGTGGTTGTATATGCATGGTCTGTGATGCTTTGTGCAGTGCTACTAACCCGGAGGTGTGTGTATCTGTTGATGTATATGGATACTCCCCCTAGTTGTGTTGTCTGTTCCAAGTCTTGTTGTCAGACAGCATGGTATGAAACATAACCTGGTAGTGCTGGTGTGCATAAGTGAGCCTGAACCAGGTGTCTGTCAGTGCACAGATATCGCTATCCTCCATACTGAGGAGAGTCCTGAGTGGCCGCAATATGAGGTTAACACAACTGTTGTTGAGCAGCATTACCCTTAGTTTCATTTAACCTGTAATGTCTATGGAGGTGGGTTTGTCTTCTGAACCCTGCTTAAAAAGGCACTATGGTGGCAGCAAGAGCCTTAGCCAGCATTCCAAAGTCCAAGGGTGACAGGTGCAAGCTGTCCATAGTGAAGCTACGTGGCATGTTGAGCATGTCACCATAGGCTGACAGACATTGTATCCCCTATGAATTAAACAAATTTGTTAGGCAACTGTTAAATGTGATGTGTGTGTCCATTTACTGTGATATCATAATTGGGTGTAAGATGCTAGACAAGGTCGGGGTCAGAGTGTTCCTCCATGTATCATGTCATGTGGTCCAGGGAGTAACGTCTGAGGTTATACACACCAGCATGGACAATGATGATGCCTGTCCTGCACTTGCTTTGGAGTGACCTGACTGCCTGTGTTATGTGGCAGATCCTGCAACAGACAGCCCAAAGTGACTATTTCCTTGTTAGGGCTGTTGAGTGGTACATCAGTGTGTCTGACAATAAGTGTTGCCTATTACAAGTGTATTAGGTGTGTTGTTTAGCCTGAAGGGCAGTGACTGTGTGGCACACTGACATTGTGAACTATGTGATATGTGGGTATTGTAGTGGGGTAGCAGGTGTGTGTGTGTGTCTGCTTTGGAGGTCTCCGCTGCTTAGGCAGAGTACATTTACAGCATCCGAGTATGTCTATGTATGACAATGTGGATTGAGTGCTGTTGCTAGATGATATGTGAGACTGATATGTGGTGTGTGTGGTTACCTTCATCACTTGATAGACTGTGCCAGTCATGGGTCGAGAGAGTTCAGCACCCTGTATGTCTATATAGGTGCATCTCACACATATATCTGAGTTTGTCGGGAGGAGGAGACGGTTGTCTGTGTACATGAGGCAGATGTGACATTGTGTCAATATCACAATATTCACCAGCTGGACTGGAGAGTACACATGAAACTGACCCCTGGACATGCCAGGATATTATCATGACATACTCTGTAGCCTGATCACAAAGGACCAGTAGGGTGTTAAGCATGTAAAAGAGTATAACAGGAATTAGTGCTAATGTTCGTTGGTGTTTTGTAAAGAGTAGCTGAGAAGGAGTCCAGACTGAATCATGACACCTCCTTCAGCTATGTCATAAATAGCAATGTGAACCCATATATGTCCTGAGTTAGGGTCAACTGTATCTGAGTGACAATGCCGACATCATGACAGACAGGCCCATATGTACATACCCACCTCCCACTGACAATAGTCCATATCATCATACCAGGAGATATCACATGTAGAATGGATGAGCAGCTACCCCTACTGCCAAAAGCATGGCAGCAAGTGGATTACATTGATTCCCAATATATGTCATGCACAAACTACAGAACAAACAGATCATGCACCTGAACAGTCAGCTGAGCCTCAACCCCTACACAGGATTTGGAACTGTTGAATGTGTCACAGCTACATATGGCACTCCCCACAAGTGCTGGTGCACAACACACCATGGGAAGTATAGTCCAGTACGCCTATGAAGTCTGATCTGCAAGGTCATGGAGTCCATCATGGTTGCAGTCATAAACAGAGCTATTGGAAGCTGACATACACACAACCTTACCAACTGTGGTATGTTCATGTGCGGATCATGGTTCCCAAACATGCTAGACTGTTTGCAAGGCAGCCACCCCGGACATACATCAATGAACACATCTACACATGTGTCACATAGACTTTGAATAGCCCTTTATCAACATCCCAGACACATGTAGTATCCACAAAACCAACAAGCTGTGCATAAATATGTGTTGACATATGATGGAATGTCAATGTGTCCACTGATAGATCACACAAGGTAAGGATTCTGAGGTCTTGTTCAAGCTGTTGACACCTGCTGACCCACATGGACCATTCCTGGAATGGCAGAAAACAAAGTGTACACACATCACCATGTCCAGTCTGATGATGTCACCATCCTACAAATACAGCAGGAGAAGGGAAACCAGCCAGTAAAGCAAATAGTGCGCCGTGTTAATGCATCTCTCTCTAGTATCATAGCATAGTTAGGTAGGGGTTTGAATCTTCCAAACAGTGAGTGTGTGTGTGTGTGGGGGGGGGGGTATGTGTGCAGTTTTCTTTGAGAGGTGTCCCTGTTTTGGAGACTGAGAAAACTCACTAAAAGAGGTACATTCCTCTTTGGAAAGACTGATGATGTCACCATCCTACAAATACAACCAGAGAAGGGAAACCACCCAGTAAAGCAGATGGCGCACCGTGTTAATGCATCGCTCTCTAGTATCATAACCTAGGTAGGAGTGGGAATCCTGCAAATGCTGACTGTGTGTGTGTCACTGTTGGTCAATGTGGTGTGGGATTTGCTTTTACTATGGTATGACATAGTATGATTACAACAGTAAGTGCATTGCACACATCAGGTATCTGCGTAGCAAATATATATGTGTACATGTCCCCTCAATCAGTACATAGGTGTGAAGCCTGCATACTACATGTATACATTTGTTTCCATTGACAGGCTGTGCCGCTGCTTCTCAGATCATAGGTCACATATGTATGTATGTGACAAGGCCGTCCATTGTCGTGTTCTGTGGCCAAGGTCATCTGTGGCACACACACCCATGACAGTTACTTAAGAGTAGTGTGAGTGAGGGTATATGCCTGGGGTATATGTCAGACATGGTCATACACAACAAAGACTGCCAAGAATGGACAGTCTTTATAGGTGTACGACTGCCTTGTGGATATGCAGTCAGGCCTCTAATGTCTTATGTGATACACCTTGGGACTCCACAATACCTATGGGACACATGACATAACATGAGGCTGTATGTACACATTGGTACCCAACATACATATTGAGGGCTACCACCTGTGTGGTACTGATAGGATAGTATGTATAGTACATGAGGATGACTATGCCATAGTCGGCTTACTGCTATACAGCATGTATCAGACAACAGGTATCTGTCTGTATGATACCCTTGTGTAGGATATGCGTCCCATCCAGGGAATGCATTGTAGGCCAATCCATGCATTTCCAGATTTGGATGGACATATCCCTAGTGTGTCTGCATGCACCTAAGGGGGGCTATATGCCAAACAGGTGTGGTCACAGGAATGGGTGGCGGTCATTACCACTGGTTAGTGTTATAGTGTAGCACCGGAAGGATCCAATTGCTACTGGTTTCCCTACTACTGTGTGTCATTTGTCAGGACATCATCCAATGATTGCTTAAAGTCATGCTGTTGAGGTTGTGTATACTACCAGACCGCAAATCATTGACAGATATTAATGGTATCACCCACAGCATAGTGTCAACCCATGTCATACACACGTCTACCCATGTTAGTACATAACTGTAGTAGAATGCATACTGGCCATGGAAAGATACTATGAGATGTTAACAATGTGTGCAACAGGGTATGCCACACATCCCATGTGTCCACTATGCATGTACATGCAGACAGTGTGCACCCACCATGTTCACAGATGTACACTTGCTAATCTGTACTGCACACATCACACACGTACTGTACACTCACTAACACATGCTGGAAACACATTACACTTCAGCCAAGTGGCACATGGGTGGACAATACATACTCAGACCTAACAGTGGTGTAAACAATACTACATTGACAATCAGAGCTTTGATGCATAATGTCCACTCAGATATACCTACAAGGATGTCATTACACTTCCTTGTTGACAATTTGCTATTATTGCTACACTGCTATAGTGTCACCCTGTGCATCAACACCATGTTAGCCTGTCCCTCCATCAATGTTGCAGATGACAGGAGGCGACACAGATATCATCATATGCACAGGGCGTTATGTTGTTTGCCAGAGCCTGACATTGACCCATCCAATCGATATGTCTGTGCGTGTGTGTGTGTGTGTGTGTGTGTGTGTGTGTGTGTGTGCGTGTGTGTGTGTGAGACAACAGTACAGCATGGGCCAATGTTGATGTAATGTGTGTGTGTGTATGTGTGAGCCCTAGTTGTTTGGTTAATGTGCGTGTGTCTGCATGCACACAGCTCCACCATGTGGCTGCCATATAGTACAGATCACTGTCTCTGGCCACAGACACAGTACCTGTGCCTGGCAGGGGTGCTACAGACAGTATCAGGTACCAACCCTGACTGGGTACTGTCATCAGAGGCAGAGGTATGATGACTGGACCCATGTCCCTGCTGGGACTGGCCAGAGCCACGTGCACATGGTCTACTGGGACGGTCAATGGACAGGCCAGCCCCAGCATTGCTGGGGCTGGTACTGCCACTACGGGAGCGGCTATGAACTGTGGGCCATCTTTGACCACTGCCAGCTGTTGCTGTTGCTGGCATGCATCCGCGTCGATGTCGCAACCGTCCCACATGGCCCTGGCTCATGGAAGACATGTTGTGGAGGGCATCTAATGTCTCCCCCCAACGTCTATCAATGACCTCGGTGTAAGTCTGGTTGGCACCGGCAAGGTCACGGATGCTGTCATTGATAGCGGTGTGATGTGCCCTCTGCACCCTAAGTCCCTGCCTGGTGTACCGTTCCATACGTGCCTGAGCCTGCATTACAGCCCGGAACATAATGGTCATCGTAAGACCTGTGAGGGCATGCCTGCCAGGGGCAATACAACCAGTGGTGCTCCCCCGAGAACCCCTGGACCTCTGCCTATGTGGTACCGTTCCAGATCTACAGCTATGGCTGCTGTGAGGGGATGCAAGTGCCATGGGTACCACACTCTCCTGGTCAATGCCAACTGTATGCTATCCCACGCCTATGGCCATTGGTGGTGAGGGATGTTTTGACAGTATGAGTGTGCGCATAGATGGGGTTGAACGCTGTGTACTGTCGATTGGCGAATCAACGACAGACCCTGTCAAATCTTCCTGTGCCAATATACATGTGTCATCATCACCACTATTCGTGGCAGTGGCTTCAGGTTGCCTGCTGCTATGACCAACCCCTAACTCAGCACCTGTGAGAAGAAGACAGGAAACACACGTTATGGTCTGCACATGCACACATGCACACATGCACACATGCACACATGAACACATGAACACATGAGCACATGAACACATGCACACATGCACACATGCACACATGAACACATGTGCACATGCACACATGCACACATGAACAACCATACTCACCTCACTACAGCACATACACACACATACCAGCAATCCAACACATACTCTATAGTGGGTGAAGGTGGGTGTCAGTATCACAAGGTAGACAGTCACCATACACGTGTCAGCATGCAGAGTATGTGTTGCACAAGACCATGCAGTGCAAGTGTAGATGCCCCTATTAAATGGCAGTATACATGGCTTTGATGCACCTGTTTAGTTGTTCAGTGATTTGCTACACCCTGGAACACAATGTGTACATGGACACAACATTGCTGTGCAGGTATTATCAGCTCTGCAATGGCCTGTGCATCATCACTCACAAGTATACATGCCATGGCTACATGTGTTATCTGTGTGACACATAGATATCCATGTCTTCGTGCAGTGTCTGTGTCCATAACAGATAATAGTGGGCACGGGTGTAGCACATGCATGCTATGTACACACATGGGATGTGCGGTACATGTTGATGTGAAGGAATCCCAATGCTCGACATGGCCAGTGTACAGTGGTTATGGTGAGTGTGGGACATATTGCAGATATTTGGGTGCCAGACATGGCATGGCACGCTACATGACTGCAACATTAAACACCACACATACCCAATGTGTGTCAAGTGACCTATACACCCACTAGCATTCCAGGACATATATGTGACACTTTGAGTGGATGGTGACTGCTGTGCATATTGTGTATACTGGCATATGTAAGCACACAGACAACATTCTATGCATATTGTGTATAGGTGCATATGTTTGCACACACACAACACTGAGGTGCAAAGCAATGACTGCTATGAGTAGTACTGTGGTCAATGTAACTGGATGGGGTGTAGTACTCTGTGCCATCATCAACATGCATCTTGTGGTCACTCACAGCTAATAATGTGTGCAAAACCACCACATAGCATGCTGTACCTGAATTGCAGTGCCGTGGCTACATTCACAATTACACAGCCACCTTGTACATGGGTGTGTGAGGTGCCCAATAGGGAGCATTGCCTAACATGACTGTGTTATGTGTTGCAGAGTATTGCACAGCCCCATGATAGGCCTCTACCCTTGAGGTACATCATGAGTGTGTGCATGACATGTGGGATACTGAAGTGTGACCTTACAGCGGGTGTGTGGTAATGCCAAATGTAGCATGTTTTCGTGTACTGCGTATGATAAATGTGTTCTGCTGTGTACAGCTGCAGCAACTATGCATATCCAATGTGCAGTACAGTGTTGCCACAATTGTGTCTGCTGCACTGTGCATTGCATGTGATTGAAGCAGCTACTGACTTTATTGAGATGATTGATGTCTCACAGCAAACATGCACAGCATGCATTATGCGTAGGTGTGTTACGTGTACAGGGCCTACACCTCACCTATGACATGCACATTTCATTACCAATATTAAAGTGTTAACACACTCACCAGCATGTATTGTCTGCCCTGCTGTCACACCAGAGGGACCTAGAAAAATATGACACAGTTTGTCAGTGGCCACAACTGTGGCATTGCTACTGTGAGTGTGCTAAACGACAGTGGAACAACAGTCAATAGTCACAGGTGTACGGATACTATTCCAAATATCAGTATTGCACACATTAGGCAGCACAACTGCTAAACACACAGTACACATCTCACATATGCATATTCTAACCATACAGGTAATGGTAGTCTACAGCTGGGGCGTATTACCTGCACGCTCCATGTCATCCTGCTGGGTGGCTCCAGCCTCCATGATGACACATGTGTAATGGTGTTGCTGCTGTAGGCCAGGAGCCACCACACTTAGGAGCAGCTCCTCCACTCTGGTGAGTGGGGGATGTATGGCTGCCCCACCACCTGTGGCAAGTTGTTGCCTATGGATATCAGAAGCATGCCGCTGGACATGTCTAATTAAATTACTGCAGTGATGGCGTACCTGCTCATATGTCCGGTTATGCATGCCTATGTCATTTACCCGGCGAACAAGGTCTTGCCACAGTGCAGTACGGTCATGCTGGTGCTGGCTGGCCCTGGAAAAAAGCAGGTTATAGTGCTGCACCAGGCTGTTCTGTATGTCCTGCTCCTCCGCAGCCGAATAGGATGGGTTACATTGATGAGCCATAACCCTGGAAGACAATTAAATGATATGTGTGAGCATGTCATGTGGCACACTTAACATTATGAAGTACAGATATCACTTAACTGCCATATATAGCATCTATCTGTCTATAAGAGGATACACACATTCAATACCACATACCAGTGCTCAGCCCACAACTGGCTGACAGTGCC
Organism: Protopterus annectens; assembly: GCF_019279795.1. Taxonomy (NCBI): domain Eukaryota; kingdom Metazoa; phylum Chordata; order Ceratodontiformes; family Protopteridae; genus Protopterus; species Protopterus annectens. The sequence goes on along the minus strand of NC_056725.1, from coordinate 1,290,973,588 downwards.
TGCAACCCTTCATATAACACACCAGTATACACCAGTAGTCAGCACACTGTTTGGGATACAATGCACAACCTCACCCCAGGGGTATATATCAAGCTAATGCATGAAGAAATATGTCATCCAATGCAATGAATGCCATGTAAATTTACAGTATTACCAGTAAACTACCCTAGTCTTTGATGCCATACCCCTAGCTAACATATGTGTATGGTTGTTAATATAGCTGGCATATTGCTGTAACAGGGTATACATGTTGCTAGGTACACACCCTGTGACACACATGTCATTGCGGGCATGGTACAGGCATCATTAAACACACATCAGACATACATACAACACACAGATGTATGCCAACACAGATGAGCATTACCTGTGTACCTTATAGTACTGTGTGCCCCTACTTACAGATACCTATGCCTGTGGTATGTAATCTGTGCAGACTACAGGAAACACACAAGACAGTGTTACCAGGGACTGTGAACATACACCATACTGTGCTGTTTAGGCCTGCAGCTTCAGGTAGTACAACAGTTCATATGTGAGCTGGAGTCACAGCATTAACATGTACTGAGAATACATGTATTGCTTCAGCCTACATTAGGACATCACAGTCGTACACAAGGAACTACATCACAACATATGCCATCCTACTATGTCTGCATCCCAATAACTGACACATCTTTCACCGGCCTCACACCTAGGACACAAACTACCATGACAGACACAACCTCACACTAAGCTATCACACCTTTACAAACCTTGCACACAGTCACTGTCACACTCATTCCGCCTCACATAGCAGGTATTGCACTGAGTACATGTGTGTGTGCATTGTGTCATAGGTAGGTAATATGCTATTGGCCCTAGGGCCTAGAGCAGCCTAGCCATATGCTACCCTGGCCTTTGACACACATGTAATGTGATTTCACTTGCTCCTGTCAACCGGATATACAGAGGTGACTCCCAGGGCATATTACCTATCTCCAAAACAATCATCAGGGGTATGTATGACATCTGCTAATGAGGAGCCTTGTTTGTTCATGCAGGGTGGTTTAGTCCAGAGTATGGCATATTTGTGGATAGGAACCTGTACCTCCAGCATGTGCTGTTTAGTGAGGTGACAAGGATTATGGCCTTAGGTCATGTAGCCCAGAGGGATTGTGAGATGTTGTCATGGTGGTTAGCCGACTGCTGTGGGTGTGACATACCTCTGTATGTCCGGCAGTGGTAACCTCTGGGTGGCCGGTATGCAATGTACTCTAGCTGTGGTTTGTGAGTCAGTCTGCATAGGGCATGTGTTTGAGGGCAGTATTACTCTTTGTTAGGTATGTCTGTGGCCTTTCCACTTGCTGTAGCTGTCATGTGAGGTACATACCACATGGGGCATTGTGATGAGTAGAGGGGAACACCAACCTATATTTCCCCTAGATATCACACCTTTTGTGATGACACGTACCACGTAAACAGATTACATTACTACTGTTGTGACTGTGATTATCAAAGGGGAGCCTACTGTCCACATGTGTCCCGTGTTTTCCTACTGACACCTTCAGTGTTAGGCAGGCTACCACATATGTGGCAGTTACTGCGTAAGGTGTTTTTGAATGGGGTATGGCACTGTGGTATCAACACTGGTGTTCAGTCCATGCCTTGGACAACAGGCACCTGTTGCAGTACATATGACCCCGTGTCTCCCTCACTCTCTCATATATATATATATATATATATATACACATATGTACACATACATACATATATACATATATACATATCTATCCATATCTATCCATATCTATCCGTATCTATCTGTATCTATCCATATATATCCATATCCATCCATATCCATCCATATCCATACATATCAATATATATATATATATATATATATATATATATATATATATATATATATATATACACATATATCCATATATATCTATATATATATATATATATATGTATATATATATATACATATATATATATATATATATATATATATATATATATATATGTCCATATATATCGATATATATCTATATTTATCCGTATATATCCATATATATCTACATATATCCATATATATATCTATATATCTATACACACATATATATGTATATATACATGTATATATACACATACATGTAAACATCCATTGCTGTACATATAGCTGCACATATAGGCACATATACTGCCCACCTTTCATGGTGGGGATGTCAATTATGCAACAGTTGTGAGACATACGATTATGTAATACTATTGCACAATGTTGTGCAGAATGCATTCCACTGTCCTCAGGCCATATAGCTGTTGCAGGCCTCATTGCCTGTAGCTCAGTCCCACAGCATTTAACACCACATGACATATACTGGCACTGCTTGCTTTCTGCAATGCCACACACTACAACCTACATACATATGTGCACATAGCAGCCTTCAACAACATACTTATGTCCAGCCTTCACTAACAGTTGCAGTATGTCCCTTGCCCTATGCAAATGTGCATGTACATATAGATATGGACTGCTGCCACATATGGATGATTCACAGTATGTAGAGTACCCTTCAGACACATCTTTTGGATGTCACCAAATACATATCTGTTACATACCTTACCTTTGTATTCCTCACCTCCGTCTGTTGTAGGTGTTGTTTTTTTTATTTTTTATTTTTATTTATTTATTTATTTATTTTGCTTTTGTTTCCTCTGTGTGTTGTTGTTTGTTTTCAGCGTCTGTCTCCTTCTGCCTGTTTGTGTCTGTCTGCCTCTGTCTGTCTCTCTCGCTCATGCTCTCTCTCTCTCCCAGTTGTTGCAATGATATTATTGCATGTGTGGACAGCAGATACAGTCTGCTTTTCTAGGTATCTGCACATGTGCATTTGATGGCCTCTGCACCAATTGGTGCCCACCATTTAGTAATTGCATGCAGCCTGCTGTGTGGTAATTGCAGTTCTCACTGTGATTTCAGGACACTGCTATAAAATGATAGGTTAGGTAGGCGTGGCCCTTTCAGTTTTGCAAAGTGGGGACCATGCTTGTTTGCTGTGGATACTGTTGTCTCAGTCAGAAGGTTGGTATATGCCTCATATCTGAAGCTGGGTTGTAGCCAGTGAAATGCATGTTGTACTGAAACCTGACTGTTGCTTCTTCCAGTACACTCTTCTCAGTGTGTAGGTTTACTCACACCTCCTAATGCTAACACTGGATACATGGGAGTATGTACTTTCTTTTCCAATTAGAGAATGAACTGGCATACAACAGTAGTTATTGCAATGTATTTCTATGGCTTTCCTATTTTCCCTTTAAATTCACTCATTGTAATGCATGTTATATTTCTTTCAGCACCAAGTTATTGTATATCTGCTGTAGTGTAGTGGCACTTCATGCAGACTGGTGAGTCCAAGGTCCTGGGTTCGAGACTGATGAGGTTTTTTATTTTGCTGCTGAGCAGTACAAGGGCCTTGTCATGCAGAGTGACTAAGGCACTTTTAAGCAGTTGTAAGCGGGTTTGTGCGGGTTTGCGAGACGCTTAGCGATGCCAAGCTAAGCTTAGCTTAGCTGATTTTATTTTAGCAATACTAAGCCAAGCTTGGCTTAGCTTATCATATCTTAGCAATGCTAAGCTAAGCGCACACATGCGCACACTGGTGCAAACCCGCTTACTGCTGTTTACAGTACTCACTCCCGCTAACCCCTGCACTCATTTCTTTGACAGAAAAGTAAATGGGGAGATAGGAATGTGATGATAAAGGGTGCACAAAGAGGGGAAGGGAAGACAGTAGGGAAACCAGCTCAGGATGTACAGGATGGGTGTAGAGAGGATCCATAGCTGCCCATTTCTTTACCAGCAACAGCTGTGTATATGCAATACATTAGGAGGGATATTTGAAACCTTCCACCCCTGAGAGAGGGGTGAGGACAACTAAGTGTGTTGTACTACCAATTAGGAATATCAGGCACATGCACTGTTTGTGAACTGCTACACTGTCATTAGTACGTTACTCACTTCTGAACAGTTTGTGGTTTGTTTGTGTTGACATTAGCACAATCTGCTCAGGACAACTGGACATATTTCACTACTGTATATGCCTACCTACACCCTTGGTTGTGCCTGACTACACGGGTATATAGTACCTTTGGGTAGGGGTGGAGAAGTGCAGAGTGCATTATTTATTATCGTGTGATGTTTATCTTACTGAACATGCAGAGTTACTGTGTACCTGTAAGTCTATGAAGGCTAGTAGTCTGTCTGAGTAGCTCCCACCTGTGGACATATCAAGATGGTAGACAGAGGTCAACCTAGTATTTTTTGACTGTGCACCACAGCAGTCTTTTTCAGCACCTGAACAATAGCATTGTCACAGGTGGTTGCTAGCAGTACATGGCTACATCCTTTGATATTTCTGTATTGTACTTCTACATAAGGGCATGCTTGTGGGATTCATTCTACAGCTATTTGCAGAGTGTGTAACAGCAGACAAGCTGATATGCCTGTGTGTTTCTGACTCTTCCAGGCCTCAGATACTCTCACGTATATATTTTAACAGCCTCAGGGAAAGGTACATATAACTGGGATACACCTGTGATGTATTTCAGACATTTTGCAGTTCAGACTTTGGGGGATTCAGAGCATATGTACTACTTCACCTTTTCTGATGTGCAAGCGGTGTCCACTCTCACTTATTGACATTTGTCATTAAGTGAGATTCAGCACCTTTCTGCCTACTGTTAGTACATTTCACAGGGAGTCAGAGGGGCACAGCTAACATTTGTTTACAAATCAGGGTCATCACTATACAGCAGTCACTGTTGGGAGGTCTGGCCTCTGACCTATGCAAATATGCCAGTGTTTATCCTGATCTGATACTGCGTGGGGTTTGTAAGGTGCTACTGTAACCTTATTCCCTACTAGCATGGCTGATTCTCTTTTCACAGTCATGTCATTCAATTCCACAACACCTGCTGGTTAAGGCCCACAGAACAAGATTTGCGTTATGCCATTCCTATTTTCCCTTTACATTCACTCATGATAAGGCATGATATATTGCTTTCAACACTAAGTTATTGTATATCTGCTTTTTTTTGGTTTACGTGGTACCTTTTTCTTGGTTGCTGTGGTGTAGTTGTACTTCATGCAGACTGGTGAGTCCAACGTCCTGAGTTCGAGACTGTCAAGGGTATTTTATTTTGCTGCTGAGCAGTACAAAGGCCTTGTCATTCAGAGTGACTAAGGCACTTTTAAGCAGTTGTAAGCATGTTTGCGTGGGTTTGCACGATGCTTATCAATGCTTAGCTAAGCGCACACATGTGCACATTCGCTTAAACCCGCTAACTACTGCTTAAAAGTGCTTACTCCCACTAACCCCCACGCTAATTTCTTTTAAAGAAAAGAAAATGGGGAGATAGGAAAGTGGTGAAAAAGGGGGCACAAAGAGGGAAAGACGGTAGGGAAACCAGCTTGGGATGTGCAGGATGGGTGTAAGGAAGGTCCATAGCTGCCCATTTCTTTACCAGCAACAGCTGTGCATATGTATGAAATTTGGTGTGAAATTTGAAACCTTCCACCCCTGAGAGAGGGGTGAGGACAACAAAATATGTTGTACTGCCAATTAGAATTATCAGTTCACATGTCCAGCGGACATGTGTGCGAATTGGGCAGCTATGTATGGGGGGTAATTTTTTTGTGGGAACAGATTGCCCTTTTTTTTTAATTTTTTTTTTAGGTGAGAGTGGAATGTGAGGTAGAGGATGTAGGTATATTTGGGGAGGTAGATTGGGGAGGTAAACAGATAAAACAAACAAGACGCATACAGGGGCGGAGTTTGACACATGGGGTGGGTGAACACAATTGATGGGGAAGGTTGTTTGGAAATCGCAAGCCCATGAGCCCACAGATGGTAACAGTGGAACTGAGATCCCCACCCATGGGCAGTCACCACTGCACCTTCACAGCCCCGAGGGTGGCTGTGCTGGGGGCTGAGTAGGACGGGCAGGCTCACCCAGGAGACGCGCCACTCTTGCCTCAAGCTGGCATAGGGGATCAGTGACTGAATGCTGGATCTCCCTACACACCACAGCCCAGACCCTTGAAGGGTGACAGGTGGCCCTTCTCTGCCCACACTTGCATGGGGAGATGAGCCGCATCCCCTGCAGTGCTTCCACCCGAAGGTGGCACAGGACCAACGGAGGAGGGGAGCCTGGGCTGAGCACCGGAGCTGCTGGTGCCAGGTGCACTTGCCAACTGAGGAGGGACAGGTGGGTCCGTTGGGACCGGCCTTCCCATACATTCTGTGACTAGGTGTGTTTAATTACAACATAAACAACAGCATTCCAGATTAGTTGTAACAGCATGCAGTAATATTCCCATTAACCGAACACACCAAGGTTCCAACAGTTGAACAGCAAGCATAACACATGCATATATTGAACGACATTGGATATTCCAACAGCATGCAGGGATGTTTGGTAGCAACAGGCCACCATGAACGTGGTGTTTGAACAGGGCACATGCATCAACATCAATGCAAATATTTATAAAAAAATAGGACATATGTCCCAACAAATATTTAAGGTTACAAATACCCATTGAGGTGTGGAATTGCATGGCTTATGCACATATGGTAGGGTGTAGAAAAAACCTTGGATAACATCTTATAATGACCTTTTAGTCTACACTACAATCCCAGTGACTGCAAGTGTATATCTCCTACCTGTATTATTACACTTGCCACCATACATTAGGTTGTGTCATGGGTTTGGCTAGTTCAATATATGCCTGACCTATATCTGACATACTAACTGTCCAGGATGCAGGTGTTACTGTTACATATTTCTTGTTTGCATTTATATTTCTTTATCTACATATCTGGGATGTTTTCACATGACACTTTCACTTCGATTTGTACAGAACCCTGCATTTCGTAGCACACACTCACATTTCTGGCGAATAATTACATGCTACATGTGTGCCAGGTTTACTTACTCATGCCAGCCAGTAACTGACTATTGTGGACTGTATATATGTTTCACAGCTACTAGCACTTCCATCACCCACTTTATATGGGACTGCATAACTCTGGGTTGCCAGCACATTTTCAAACAGTACTGTTTGTATAATGCAAGGGTACAACAGCATTTCAGACTCTGTGACACAGACACACTCTGGGTTTTAGACCTTTATTAATGACATTGCACACTTTTCCACAGGCTCACTCCTTTATTTGTTTTAACGGTGTTTATGGCAGACATGTTCAAGACATATTATACCTTTATTAATAGGTTAGAACAATCTTTTTAAGGCTCACTCACTTATGTTATATGACAGTGCCTGCAGAGATATTATTCCACACATATGTTACCTTTCTTAATGGGTTACTACACTCTTTTTCAGCCTCTCTGACGTTTTTATCTGGCAGTACATGCAGAGGTCTTATTCAGGCAATTCTATGGCTGTTTTATTGGACTACAACACTTTATTTCATGCTCTCTCCCCTATTTTATATAACAATACATGCAGAATAATCACTAACCTGCCTGGCGGCGCAGCCTTAGCAGCCTATCAGCATAGGCTTGCTGATTCGTAGCACGGTCATCTGCAGCTGTAAAGTAAATGAAGGGATATTATGACATACCTATCCGTTATACATACTCCATTATCAATTCTTACATACTACATTCCATGGCTACATACTCAGTTGTGAGGCATTCTGCATCCCACGGGCCTCCTGTATCCACTGATTCAGGCAGTCCTGCTTTCATCTCTTCAGGTCTGCATGGTGGTGACGGACCTGCTCACCAGTCCGGGGAATGCCTGTGGCACTGGTGAGGTCACGAGCTAACCGGTTCCAAGCCTCTGCCTTGTACTTCATCCCTTGGAAATGGCCCTGCAGGAGTCTTGTCTCGTGACAGTGGACAAGGAGCCAAACCATGTATTTGGACTCCTCGATGCCCCAACGTTGTGCTCGGAAGTGTGAACCCTCTCCTGCACCTGCCATTCTGACTGCAAATGTGAGCTACAATCAGTTATGGCGAGTATTCCCGCCTATGGGGCTTAAATATGTCACATTTCCCGCACTTTTTTGTGATTGGCCATTTTGTAAAATTCTCAGTTGACTGCAGACCTGCTTAGTAATGGTTAAACTACCATTTGTAAGTATATGAATGTTAATAGTGGCTGTTTCCCCTATGTTGTCATGGCTTAGTGGTTCTGTACTTTGATTATGATGCATAGGGTCCTGGGTTCGAAACTTGTCATTGTTTTATTTTAATACTGTCTAGACGGGCTAGGGAGTGTGGCTGCATTTATACAACTTAGCTCTACATTGCTCCCTGGTGACCTACGGTGCCCTGGTTGGCGCAGCGCACACGTCCGCACAAACACATTGTGCTGGGTAAAGCGCTTTTAAACTTTGGGCAACTCTATTGCACTGGGTAAAGTGCTATTTAACTATGGGCACCTGTGTTTAGCTGGGTAAAGTGCTATTAAACTATGGGCACCTGTGTTTCGCTGGGTAAAGCATTGCTTAACAGCAGCCTATTATATATCTGGGTCCTTTAAAAATATTTATTTTATTCACTGATACATTGGCCATGTCACTGCTTTTAATAAAATTTTATTCATATATGTCTAGTATTATTTCAAATACTGATTTAAAACATAAATAAGAAGGGGAGTGGTGGGACTCGAACCGTGAATGCCTCCTCTTTGTGCATACGCTCTACCATTACGCGATTGCAATTTGGTGCAATTTGCATAAACATTCTTTCTTATGGTCTTCCATGTCAGAATTGCTTACTATGGCTAAGCAATGGGTACACCCGCGCACACATGTGCAAATACGGGCAGCTATATCGTGGATTAAAAATAAATAAATAAATATTTTACTTTTTATAACTGTGATGGGAGTTTACAGTGTCAGGGAGTGTGGTGTTGGGTGCAAGTACATTTGAGCGAACTCGCTCTTGTGTGTTGACATTTTGCTTTTACTACACTTGCAGGGGCGTGGACATTTAGACTGCTCTCAGCCGGACACGCCCCCTGCTTTCATACTCGGTCCGTGTAAGAGTTACGGTTGAGTCAGCATGCCCTCATGAATATTCATGGCACCCTGATATCATACCGTTCAACTGCAGCCTCCGAGTAAGACTTATTAAGTCTTACACGGAGGATTCGTGAATCCGGGGGACACAGTTTTTCTCAGAATTGCAACTAAAGCTTGTAAGGGCCCTGGGGCTGTTAGCCTAGCAACCTCCTATAATCCTATAACATCTTAGGGGAGCTGAGTAGTGGCAGGAAAACTCAGGACTGCAGGCATAGAGAATTTGATAGCATTGGCAACAGATAAGGCACTATGTTCTCTAGATAAGTAAGTATTATGTATATAATAAAACACAGAAAGACTGAACCAATAGCATCTGTCAGTTCAACGCAAAAAGGCCAGGATGCTGTGACTCACAATACCACCCCTGCCTCATTTCTAGCACCATACTACCCCTGCCTCATTTCTAGCACCCTGTATTGAAGGGCACAAATAAAGCAGATCTACAGATTGGTAGAGATGAATAGGCATTTATTTATTTAGTATTAGCGTATTGTACTTAATCCAGGCATTTTCACTATTGAGCCAGGAGTAGTATAATAGTGAATAGGAAACATCTGATTAGGACACCAGTGAATCCACACCCCTTTGCAACCCCCCCCCCCACACACACACACACACACACACACTATTCACTAGACACATTTCATAAGATTTTGAACAAGTAGCACAGAGGTTTTAGCATATTGTCAGAGGAAGTATCAGCTCTGCATCATCAATTTAGCTCTGGCGGTGCTGTTCTGTACCATTTTGCTGAAGTGAAGATTATTACCTATACAGACTCATAAAAGTATGTGTATTTTGAATTCTTTATAGACATGCTATTTACAGAAATAAGCTGGAGACTGTGAGTAAATGAGGGCCCTGTGATGGTCTATAGCTTTAATTTCCAGAAGTGATTATTTAAAGTTGCAAGCCCTTAAAGGAGTTTTGAAAGTTGCAAATTGAATAAACTTGCTGTTGATTTGACTTCTGTTAAACGTGTGCAAATTATACAGGCTAAGTAGGTATTACCAAAATTGTAAGGAGGTTATCAAAGTCATAAAATCACAGTTTTGATTATAATATATTAAATTTGTTTTATCTAAGATTAATTTTAAACTTCCATGATTAGCTGTTAGGCTTCACGGTATTCAGTATTAATGCCAGTCTCTAAAAAATACATACGCAAAGCAATTTTCAGTCAGTACCAATTCAAGTTAAAACTAATTGTTGTAGTGCTTGAACTAACTGAGAAGTATTTTATTTACACATTCTAGGGCCAACACTTGTCAGCTAGACTGATATGCTTGGCATTCAATGTTCCATTCAAATATTTGTTTGCTTCGGTCTAAACTAAGCAACTGCATTTAACCGGTTCCTGACACAAAAAAGAAACTTCCAAGTCATTTGGCATGCCCATCCAGTTCTTCTGGAGTTCATATCATGCCTGATGTTTTGGAGCATCGGTTTCAAATTAAACTTTTAAAAACATCTTCACATTTTCACCATTTTCTCTTTACTAAGGATAAACTGTTATTTTTTGTAGATCTCTATGCTGTTTTGCAAATTTTATAAATTGTTTACTGGAGTTAAGTAGAGCACCCAACTACTGGTGTTCAGCACTCAGACATAGTAACATTTGTTTTCAATATATTTTTTGAAGTTAAAAACATGTATGATATTCTACAGATTCAACACTGGAATAGCAATTTGAGAGAAAGTTAAAGTCTCAGATTTTGTAACAGAGAAGTATTGGATTTATAAAGTAAGCAATGTATTGACCAAAGGGAAATGGCAGAAGATACCTGCACTTCAGCTGTTAATATTTACTGCTGTACACTGCCGTACACAGGACTGCCCTTCATACCACAAGTCCAATTGCCAAAGAAAAGTTACATTTCAAAACTTCCCATATTGCCATGAAAGCATTTGTGCATTGGTCTTCATCCCCTGTACACCAGAAATGTATATTTTTGCATATTTCCACTGCCTTTGAAGTTGTGCTGATTTTTTTCTGAAAGTAATCTGTTTTACCTGCTTTTTTCCCCATTTAAATCACTGTTTTCGCTGTTTACCATTAGCTTTTTTCTGGCCTGGTGTGAGAGCCATCTTGAGATAGTAGTGGTTCTTTTAGAGAAAGTGTATTAATTGCTTCTATTTCTAGGTAGCCAGACACTCAATTGTCAAGCTTATAGCCGATTTTCATTAGTCTTCTACTTTTTACTGTTTACTACGTTTGACAATTAAATGCGATAAGCAGACAGTTTGACAATGTTTCAAGTTAATGATAGTAATGTTTTAAGAGTGTCCATGAGAGCTGTGGTGTAGAGTAAAAGCACATTTTTAACACAACACAATTCCTGTTATAAGAGAACAATTTGTCTTTATTTTTGGGCCTTCGCCCCCTCCCCATTATTTTAGACTTTGTCGTGCTGAGAGGTTGAGAGGTATACAGAAGGATAATAAGAGTTGATTTTGTGGGTCTACTTTATTTATGCGAAAGCGTAAAACCGCGAATACATATGGATCGAACCATATGCATCGAAAGTACAAACCATCAAAAACTGTAAACGGAAATCTCTGTAGGTGGAGATTTCTGTTTACTTCAATGTAGTGGGATCTCGGAGTTGGTATATTTAAGTAGCAGGGGTGTGGGAAGCACAGTGTATTTTTTTTTCTTTATCAACTTTCGACCGTTTAAGAGTTCGATGCATATTTGTCGATCTTTATGCATTCGAACTTTTGAACGTTCGAGTTAATAAAGTAGACTCGATTTTGTAATCCTTCCAAATTCTGCCACATTACACCAGTTAAGATAAAGGCTGTCCCTTTTAATCGTCTCCTAAAGTGTGTTTGAAAAAAGGTGGTGAATTAATTTACATTTAGATAATGACAATAATTAGTCATAGATTTCAGAAAATGTATATAATTTTTTTTTCTCATTCTGTCTCAGGTTAATAGTACTAATATTTTTATCTCCCTGATTCTCCCTAATTATTTCTGGTGACTGGCTGATGACTTTTGTGGAATAGTTGGTGAATAAATAGTAAATTTAGCCTTTGGCCATCATGTGACTACAGCGGTGAGGAAATCATTCTATGTTGCACAACTTATAAACAAAGGTATGGCATCTAAGTCCAAGAAAGTCATTGTTTCACTGTATTCAGCATTCATCAGGTCTATCATTGAGTACAGTGGCCCCTTTGATATGTACCTAACTAGGCATATCCAACAATTGGAACGTCCGCAGAGGTTCCTCACTAAAAGAATATAGGGCATAAGTAAAATGTCCTATGCAGACCGCCTAAAGGCCCTACCCCTGTATTCTATCTACTACAGACTTTTGAGGGGAGAGCTATGCCTGGCATGCAGGCATTATCAGACCCCATCTGATGTACCTCCTGCATATCCACAAAGCAAACAGCACCAGAATTACCCATTCTAAAGACTTAAACCTTGCCAGTGATATAAATAGGACCTGCTGTAGTGATAGGTATGTATCCCAGAGACTACCCCATCTATGGAATAGGCTCCCCATCCATATGAAGCAGAGTTCCTCCCTAACCCAATTCAAGGGCAACTTGGACACTTGAATGGAAAACCAGAAATGTATCCCTGGCTTGGTACCTATGTCTCTAATGGACACAGGTAACCTGTAAATGGTTCATCTCCCAGGCCCATGCTTACACTTATCAAGGGTATCAGAACTTGTCAGAGATTTGGGATCTATGGCTAAGTTTAAAAAGGGCCTTGTTACCATTAGCTTAATAAACACCTCTGAACCCATGAACCTATGTTATGTCTTTCGGCTTTTCCCGGTTAGGGGCTGCTACAGAGGAAATTCGGTCCGCCAGGGGCGGCTCAGCAGCCCCCTCAAATTAAAAAAGAAAACAAAAAAAAAATTATTTTTTTAAATTTCGCAGACTTCGCGCATGCGCAGTAGTCCCGACTACCATCGGTCTATGCGCATGCTCAAGGCAGTCCAGCAGGACCCATAGAGGGACGCAAGGAGACATCTGTGCACAGACACACTGGGAGGATATATCGCATCCGGACTGCAACAGCAACAGCCAGAACAGTCTCGGGAGGGAGCTTGGGATCTCGTCGTCGGGAAGGAGCTTTACTGGGATCTCACGGGTCTTTGTGAGTATTGCGCGGGCAGGATATGGTATGGAGAACAGACAGGTAAGTGTATGGTGCATTTTACATTATGTGTTGGTGCTTGTAACTGGAGTTGTGTATGTGTTAGCTGGTGCTTGTAACTGGCGTTGTGTATGTGTTAGCTGGTGCTTGTAACTGGAGGGGTGTGTGTGTATGTGTGTGTGTGTGTGTAAATGCCCCAGGTGCTCATGGTGGTGTGGTAGGGAATACCTCAGGCTTGAACCCTGTACCCTGTATGCAGGTGTTAAAGACTTGAGTTCCCTACCCACCACCATTTGTAAAAAAATTGCGGATTTTTGCCTCATATTTGATCTGATCTGTTCCTCATAATATCTGTGGTTTGTAAATGCTGCAATGCTTGATATTTGATGGTGTAGTAGTAGCATTGTTGCCTCACAGCTGCAGGTTCTCAGGTTTGATTCTTGGCGTGGGGTCCGTATCTTCTCCCTGTGTTTGTGTGGGTTTGCTTTTGTGTCCTCCCATGTTACAAAGACATGTCTGCATTATTTCTTCCTGGGCCTCTGCTGAAAATTGTTTTTTTGTTCCAAGTCAGACTGTCCTGATTAACAAATGTTAAATAAAATTGACAGGCATTTGAATTTCAGACTTCAGGTTTCTGAATGTTTAATTCCTTGCAGATTTGATGGTGCAGTGGTAGTATTGTTGCCTCACAGCTATAGGTTTTCTGGTTTGATTCTTGGTTGGGGTGGCTTCTGTGTGGAGTCTGCATCTCCTCCTTGTGTTTGTGTGGATTTGCTCTGGTGCCCTGCCATTTTACAAAGACGTGTCTGCAGTATTAATCCCTGCGTCTCTGCTGAAAATTGTTTTTGTTCTGTCCGCAGTAAAATTGACCGGCATTTGAATTTCAGACTTCAGGTTTCTGAATGTTCAAGTCCTTGCAGATTTGATGGTGCAGTGGTAGTATTGTTGCCTCACAGCTATAGGTTTTCTGGTTTGATTCTTGGTTGGGGTGGCTTCTGTGTGGAGTCTGCATCTCCTCCCTGTGTTTGTGTGGATTTGCTCTGGTGCCCTGCCATTTTACAAAGATGTGTCTGCAGTATTAATTCCTGCGTCTCTGCTGAAAATTGTTTTTGTTCTGTCTGCAGTAAAATTGACCGGCATTTGAATTTCAGACTTCAGGTTTCTGAATGTTTAATTCCTTGCAGATTTGATGGTGCAGTGGTAGTATTGTTGCCTCACAGCTATAGGTTTTCTGGTTTGATTCTTGGTTGGGGTGGCTTCTGTGTGGAGTCTGCATCTCCTCCCTGTGTTTGTGTGGATTTGCTCTGGTGCCCTGCCATTTTACAAAGACGTGTCTGCAGTATCAATCCCTGCGTCTCTGCCGAAAATTGTTTTTGTTCTGTCCGCAGTAAAATTGACCGGCATTTGAATTTCAGACTTCAGGTTTCTGAATGTTTAATTCCTTGCAGATTTGATGGTGCAGTGGTAGTATTGTTGCCTCACAGCTATAGGTTTTCTGGTTTGATTCTTGGTTGGGGTGGCTTCTGTGTGGAGTCTGCATCTCCTCCCTGTGTTTGTGTGGATTTGCTCTGGTGCCCTGCCATTTTACAAAGACGTGTCTGCAGTATTAATTCCTGCGTCTCTGCTGAAAATTGTTTTTGTTCTGTCTGCAGTAAAATTGACCGGCATTTGAATTTCAGACTTCAGGTTTCTGAATGTTTAATTCCTTGCAGATTTGATGGTGCAGTGATAGTATTGTTGCCTCACAGCTATAGGTTTTCTGGTTTGATTCTTGGTTGGGGTGGCTTCTGTGTGGAGTCTGCATCTCCTCCCTGTGTTTGTGTGGATTTGCTCTGGTGCCCTGCCATTTTACAAAGACGTGTCTGCAGTATTAATCCCTGCGTCTCTGCTGAAAATTGTTTTTGTTCTGTCCGCAGTAAAATTGACCGGCATTTGAATTTCAAACTTCATGTTCTTCAGAATACATAGTAGCACAACCTTTTCTTCTAGCAATTTTCTAAGTTTATAAGATGAATATTTTAAATTTGTCCCTATTTTTGGGACTGTATTCTCCCATTATTGGCTTTGTCCAGGTTTTTGTGCTAAGGTTGACAGCTATGGCAAGAACTGAATTCACTGAATATGGACTGTAGAATTGTGCATATTTACTGATAAAGGTGCACTGTAGAATTGTGCATATTTACTGATAATGGTGGACTGTAGAATTGTGCATATTTACTAATAATGGTGGACTGTGGAATTGTGCATATTTACTAATAATGGTGGACTGTAGAATTGTGTATATTTACTAATAATGGTGGACTGTGGAAGTCTGAGTAGACTTTTTTATGATAAATGTTCTCAACTGGGCAGTTTTGCCATTATGGGTGCATATGTTTTGTTTCATTGCTTACTGGAAAAATGTTCAAAACAAATTTAAAACACCCTCTAACAAGTGTACTGTATTGTAGGAATATAATTTTTAGTACAATGAGGAAGGTGTATCAAAGAGCACATGTATGTTTCATATGCAAGGGCCTATGATTCGAAAACAGCCCAAAATTAATCTTTATCTGCCACTGGCAAAATGTATTTTCTTTGAATGTGGGTTTCAATGCTGTTTCAATGAATGTGAGTTTCAAGGGCAGAGGAGTTTTAATGCTAAGTTTTCATTGTGAGACTGCATTGCTTTGTTTAACAGATGACTTAATGTTTGTGCTGTAAAATACAAAATAAAACTTTCAAATGAAGTCCAATCATTGAAGTAAAGCAGTATGCACATTAGTGTTTATGGTAAATGGAGTGAAATAGCCAAGTAATGGTTAATTGGAATGGCTGCAGAGGCTCCAGTTCAACCATTATTTTGTCAGGGGGGGAGAAGGGCAGCAAACTCAGACAGGCCCAGCTGAACTATACCTCCCAACTGTCCAGATTTTCAAAGAATGAATAGATTTTTGCTTCTTATTTTTGGTTTGTTGTTCATAAAATTTGTAGTTTTAATTCCTAAATGATTTGCCAGAAGTCACTAAATAATAAGTTTTAGACTTCATAACCTTCATAAAAATGCATGTTAAAGTAAGAGCCGTTCTATCAACTGTCTCAATTTATACAAGAGCAATTTTTAGTACTGTTTATATGTGCCACCAATATATTTGGCCTTGTTCAGATTTACTGCATTAACAGGTTGAGAGGTACATGCAAATAAATTGCTTTATAGAATTAGGCATAGCCAACCTCTCAACTGTCCCCAATTTTTGGCTCAAAATGTTGCTCTTCCCCTAATAATCCCTCCATAAAATAGCAATTTTGGAAGAAAACATGGAGGGTTTACAATTAAGAAATAACTGTAATAATCAAAGTTATAGATTACTTGAAATGCATGTAGATTATTTTATTTTGTCAGCTGCTCAAGGTAGCAGTACTAATATTAAAGTGTCCCTTCTTTGACAGGTAGCAGCTGTATTGTGTGTCTATTTTATATTTTTGCATCACATTTTTGGTCCATTTTTCATAAAATTGTGTTTTTGGCAAATTAGTGACAAATCACTAAAGACTGAAGTTAGAAAATGACAGACATTTGAGTTTCAGATTTTATACCCTTCAGAAAATTCATACTAATGCAAGACCTATTCTATTATCTTTCTAAGTTTATTAGAGCAATATTTAAAAATTGTCCTTATTGTTGTGCCTTTGTCCCACTTCTGTGTATGGCTTTGTCCAGATTTCTTGCTCTTGAGGTTGAGAGGTATGACAAATGTGTCAGGGCCATCACAGTCAGCCAGAGAGATTTCAAATTGTGACATGCTTGTTGCACCCCACTCCCCATGTAGTGACTCTGGATGTGTCCAAGCAAGGCAAGGAGTAGTTGTATCTACCTTGGATGGGGAGGACACACTGCATAAGTACTACAGTGGCTTTTCATCTGTCCTTGATTTTGCAGAATGGTCTGGTTTCTGTCATATTTTGTACTGTTGATTTATGCTTATTACTCAGATTTATGCTTATTACTCAAAGTGCCTGTTGCTCTGTGTTTAAGTAGCAATGCTTTAATGACCATAAGGTAAGCTTGTCTGACATCGTAAGATGCAAGTAAGCTTTAATAAGCATACTGTTAAAGAATTGCCAACATTGAAAGCCTTTCTGTTGTTGCCATGCAGAGAATACTTGACTAGATAATGTATAAGCCTTGGGTATTAAAGGACAGGATTCCATTATTTTAAAAAGCTCATTACACTTGTTGGAGACTTCCAGCCATCTCTACAGACTTTACCCGTAAACTAAACAGAATGCTAATCATGTGTGGTCCATAACCTGTACAGTAATCCTTTAAGCAATGTATCTTGAGCTTGTTTCTTGTTTGCTTTTCATTTTTTACTTTTATCATGTTTTCCCCATGAAACAAGTTGTCAGGCAGCAGGTCTTTTTTGGATAAGAAACATTTTTACAAGTAGGGGCATCACATAGATTTCTACTTTCAGCATGTTGCTTGGTACTTTAATAAAGCTGAATATACTATAATTAGAACTGCAGTGCAAGGAGAAGTGGTTTGAGTTGAGTGCTTCTGGTTTTTCTTATATTTGATTTTGACTGGCATTCCAGTAATGTATTTAAAAAGTAATTTATTTTTTCATGCCTCACAACCTTTTGTTTCCATCTAGATATTAAGTAAGCTGTCATGCAGCCAATGCATTGAAATATTTTTATTCTTCTACACTTATTTTTGTCTTGATTGGACTTTCATAATGATGGTTTGCCACCCAGGGCAGCGTATTTAATTAAAGTTAGTTTTTTGTGGTTTTGTGCATAGCTCCTCCCCTTTATGGTTGACCACACCCCTTCCCTTTGACCGAACCCATTCAGCGTCTCCTGCAGCCCCCCTGTGATTTGAAGTCACCAGCCGCCACTGTGGTCCGCTAATAATTGGCAGTAGATTTTTACGTGCAGAGTTGCCAGTCCTGATGCACAACCTTCAACAAAGGTACACCCATTCACACATGTCTCCACACAGAAGACGCTCTAGCTGAGAATCGAACTGGACAACGTCTTACTGCGAGGCAGCAACGCTACCGCAGCAACCCATGAACCTATAATACTGAATAATGAGAGGGCACTGTTACAGTTATAGACTTTATTTACACCAGAAAATGTTTATTGATTCACTTTTATTATTCTGTCAGTGTCCCAAGTTAACAGTAGTAATATTTTAAGTGTCCCTGATTGTCTGGACTGCTCCACGATTATTTCTGGATTTTTCCCCAGTGTGTTGAGAGATCTATGGATGGTAACTGTTTCTGATTATAGAAAGCAAAGCTGAAAGTTAATATAGGTATTGCTGTGGACTGGTACAGACAAGCATACACACACACACACACACATAAAAAGATGCACATACTATATACAGACACACATACATATTCAGATGCATACACACGCATGCAGCTACTGTATAAAAACAACATTTCACAGTTTGCTGTTGTACTTTGTTTCCACCTGAGGATTGTTGGACCACTACAGAAGAGTCTGTTTAAAACTATTGCCAAGATTGCATGTGTGCTAACTAAGCAGTGTATTGGAAGTTTCAGTCAGGTATTGTGTAGCTTTTATGTCATGCTTCAAGCTGCCACATCTGTAGAGTCCAATTCATAGGAATTCCTGAGCTGTAAGCTCATTGGTTAGAATTGCACTCCTAACTGTGTTTTGTACCAGAGTCCTGAATACCCTGTTCTCTGAGAGTTTGGTAATACACTGAGAGGCAGATAGAGCTATAGCCTTTGGCTTTAGCTCATACACTGCCAGTCTGACATTTAGCAGTATACTTGGGCTTTCATTGTGAGTGTTGTGTAGTTAAGTTCTGTTAAGTAAAGTAATGGTCTAAGATGCTTCTTTAGTGAATTTGAGATGGTAGTACATAAGGAAACTTTTTTAACCAGAAAATGGATTTTTACAGTTGTAATATGCTGTGATTACAATGCCATATTTTCTAGCTGCTAAAGCTGTGGGTGCTGCAGAGACAGAGGTTGAGGTTAGGCTGTGCAAATTGTGTTTATTGCCTGTATAGAAAATGCAGCTTTGGTTACTGTATACTGTGAAATGTGGAAAAGACTTCAGAGGATAAGGGTGATGGGCACACCGTGAGAACACAACACTGTGCAGAAGGAGGCAGCCAAGAGCAGCTACAAACGTATTGAAAACATGGCAAAGCAGCAGAGTTTTCTGAAGGTGTCTGTTACCACAGTTGCTTTCAATATACTTGACTAGGATTATTTTTGGAAGGTGAGATTCTGGATGCAAAGAAAACAGAAATGGAACCTTTAATTTTAGAAAATGAAGAGACAAGCTGTGACAAAAATCCAGGCATGAAGAAATATTCTGATCGCCCATACATAGGGCTAAGTTAATGATGGTAAATAGTTTCAGACTTGTATGTCACCTGATGATGAATGCTGTAATTTCAGAAATTAGTTAAGTAATTATTTAAATATTTTCAATGATGAAATGCACTTTGGCATATGGGTAGCTCACCTCTCATTTTATAAACAGGTTCAGATACATATTGGAAATAGGACTTCACAACATTATGTAGCACATCTGCATAGATAGAACAAAAAATACCAACCCATACTTGAAAGAACACTTTCATAATGCATAAGTATGCATATGAAACTGCTAAAAGAAAGAAGAAATTGAAGCCAAAAAACAGATGGTATTCATGCAGTCTTTTCTGAGTCAAAAGTCTTCATTGTCTTCCAGTGTGCATGAGCTGAATCCAGAGTCTGCATCACCAACTTGCTCCACCTTCCAGTGAAGGATCTGAATCCATTACACCTGTAGATGGCAGGGGCGAGCATGACCCTGGAGCATAATGTGACCAGCCAAGAAGTCTTTGAAAGTATTGGCACCATACCTGCTGGTCCTGAAGCTGCCAATACTGACAGCAGAGAAGGTTTAACTTCAGTGACAAGTGAGCAAATGCAAGATACTGAGTGTCCACAGAAATCTACCACTTTTATATTGAGACTACCAGCAGCTGCTGAGAAACAGATGGAAAATGTTATAATAAGCTATTGTCAAATAGAACACAAAATACTTCCACAGATTTTTTTCTGCCTCAGAAATGATATATACTGATGGTACAATATATTTCAGCCCTGAACTGTATATTAGGAAGAAAACTAATAATGAAGCTATTCCCTGTAATTGGCTAATTTACTCACTGTCAACAGGAACTGTGTTCTGTGTGGCTTGTAAACTGTACAGTACTTCACCTCATGCTCACTGTGTTCTGTGTGCCTTATAACTGTACAGTACGTCACCTCATGCTCAATGTGTTCTGTGTGGCTTGTAAACTGTACAGTACTTCACCTCATGCTCACTGTGTTCTGTGTGCCTTGTAACTGTACAGTACATCACCTCATGCTCACTGTTTTCTGTGTGCCTTGTAACTGTACAGTACTTCACCTCATGCTCAGTGTTCTGTGTGCCTTGTAACTGTACAGTACTTCACCTCATGCTCACTGTGTTCTGTGTGCCTTGTAACTGTACAGTATGTCCCCTCATGCTCACTGTATTCTGTGTGCCTTGTAACTGTACAGTACGTCACCTCATGCTCACTGTGTTCTGTGTGCCTTGGAACTGTACAGTACATCACCTCATGCTCACTGTGTTCTGTGTGCCTTGTAAACTGTACAATACTTCACCTCAGGCTCACTGTGTTCTGTGTGCCTTGTAACTGTACAGTACATCACCTCATGCTCACTGTGTCCTGTGTGCCTTGTAACTGTACAGTACATCACCTCATGCTCACTGTGTTCTGTGTGCCTTGTAACTGTACAGTACTTCACCTCATGCTCACTGTGTTCTGTGTGCCTTGTAACTATACAGTACTTCACCTCATACTCACTGTGTTCTGTGTGCCTTGTAACTGTACAGTACTTCACCTCATGCTCACTGTGTTCTGTGTGCCTTATAACTGTACAGTACGTCACCTCATGCTCACTGTGTTCTGTGTACCTTGTAACTATACAGTGCTTCACCTCATGCTCACTGTGCTATGTGTGCCTTGTAACTGTGCAGTATGTCACCTCATGCTCACTGTGTTCTGTGTGCCTTGTAACTGTACAGTACTTCAGCTCATGCTCACTGTGTTCTGTGTGCCTTGTAACTGTACAGTACGTCACCTCATGCTCACTGTATTCTGTGTGCCTTGTAACTGTGCAGTACATCACCTCATGCTCACTGTGTTCTGTGTAGCTTGTAACTGTGCAGTACGTCACCTCATGCTCTTACTACAACAGGCTTTAATGACTGGAAGAATGCAGCAGTAAGGTTTCATAAACATGAAAATTCTGCTGATCACCGCAAATGTGTCTTCAAATTTAAGGAAAGAGCACATCATCAAAGCCAGATAAACTGTGCACTTATGTAGGTTGCCAACATAAATACTGGAAAGAAGTTTTTAGATGGGTTGTTGCAGTGGTAACGTTCCTTGCTGAACGTTGCCTGCCATTTAGGGGTACTGATGAGCTGTTTGGTTCCACACCGAATTGAAATTTTCTGGGTTGTCTCAAACTCCTCTCTCAGTTTGATCCTTTCTTGATGAACACATTAAGAAGTATGAAGGTGCAGGAAAAGGGGTTAGCAGCTACATGTCTTCAACTATAGTTGATGAATTTATACAACTAATGGGAGCCAAGGTTCTGGACACAATATTGCTGGAAGTCAAAAGAGGCCAAGTATTTTTCTTTTGTTGATTCAACACCAGATCTCAGTCACACTGACCAGCTATCAATTATTATACATCAAGAAAGATGGGCCTGTGGAAGGATTCCTAGGGTTTGTTCCTATTCACTCTAATACAGCAGGACACCTGGAAAGGAAAGTTTTGTCAGTACTATCTGAGAAAAATATTGACATTCACAACTGCTGAGGCCAGAGCTAGGATAATGCTAGCAACATGTCTGGTAAATATTCTGGCTTACAGGGTAGACCCTGTGCTATCAATCCTCTGGCAGAGCATATACCCTGCTCAACACATTCACTAAATCTGGTGGGAACATATGCATTAGAGCCTTGTGTAAAAGCTGTATCCTTCTTTAATCTTTTGGATGTGTTTATACATTTTTCTCAAGTTCACTCCAAAGATGGGAAATTCTAAATCACTAACTTAAGAATGTTCCTGGAAATCTTTCTGTAAAGCAACTGTCTTTGACAAAATGGGCTGCTCGTGCTGATGCAACAAAGGCATTGTGGAGAGTTTTCCTTTATGTCACTGAAGCACTCAGGTTGTTAGAGAGGTCTACTAATAAACAAGCAGGTATGCGACATGAGGCAAAAGTTCTGGCAGACCAACTAAATTCTTTTGAAAATGTTGTTCTTCTTGTTGTGTGGAGAAATGTACTGGAAAGACTGAATGCTACAAGCAAGAATTTAAAAAACATAAAAATCTCTATTGATGAAGTGGTTACCCTTTACGGGTCTATATCACGATATCGACAGTTCACAATGTTGACTCACTGTTGTTCGACATGAAAATGTCGAACTCCAACATAGTCGAATGGTCAAATCACCAATTTATTTCAAATGGAAAGAAATTAGTTGGCCAAAAACCAACACCACACAAAAACAAACATATTAAGTGGGGGGCTTCACCACCCCACCCCCCCCACTGTGGGGGGATGTGCCCCCCACACCCCCCATCTAAATATTCTACCTCCGAGACTGCACTACAGTCGGAGAAAGGGCAGGTGCAATGAAATACCCAATCGATTTCTTTCCGTTGGAAAGAAATCAGTGATTTGGCCGTTCGAGTATGTTGGAGTTTGACATTTATGTGTCGAACAACTGTGAGTTGACATTGTGAACTGTCAATTTCATGATATAGACCCACCCGTTACAGCTCACTAACTGAATATGTACAGAAAATGAGAGATTCACTAGATTCCTATGAAATGGAAACAAAAGAAATGACTACCAACCATACCTTTGCAGGTGAAGGAAGATGAACAAGGAACCTGAAACTATTCCATGACGAAGCACAAACCAGTGAACAAGATTTCCCTGTTAGAAACAAATTGATCTTTGAGACATTTAACATAATTACAGATAGTCTAGCTGTGGAATTAAAAAAAGATGCCAGTCCTACAAAGTACTTCATAGCCACTTTAGAATGTTAAACTTGAAATTACCAATATCACAGAATGACTTATGCAGCTGTGCAAAAAGCTTACATAAATATTATGCAGATTATCTGGAAGAGTGTTTCACAGAAGAATTCTTGCAGTTCTCCTCTTTAATTGCACAGACTTGCATAGACAGCCCTGTTTCAATAAGACAGTATATCATTGATCATTACCTAGAAGAAGCATTCCCCAGTGTTGAAATTGTGCACCGTATACTTCTGTGTATGCCTGTTGCCAATGTCAGCAGGGAGAGGTCCTTCTCTTGCTTAAAAAGGATAAAAAGTGAAAGAAGAACATCCATGTGCCAAGAACAGCTATCTGCTTTATCTGTGTTAGCAGTGGAATTGGCTTTGGTCAAACACTTGGAGTTTGATGATCTTGTGGATCCTTTCTCAAAGAGAAAATCACATAAAGTTAAACTGTAAAGCTTGTGTGGGGAAATGTACTGGAGACACTGAATGTAATAACAAGCAAGAATATACAAAACATGAAAATGTCTCTTGAAGTGGTTACCATTTACAGCTCGCTACTTGAATATGTACAAAAACATCAGAGATTCATTTGATTTGATATGAAAGGGAAGACAAAGAAGTGATGACTACCAACCATACCTTTGCAGCTAAAGAAAGACAAACAAGGAAACTGAAACTACTTCTGTGAAGAAGCACAAACCAGTGAACAATATTTTGCTGCAAGACACAAATTCATCTTTGAGACATTTAACATAATTACAGACAGTCTAGCTCTCAAATAAAAAAACAGAAGCCAGTCCTGCAAAGTACTTCATATCTGCTATTGAATTTTAAACTTGAAATTACCGGTGACATGCAATGACTTGTGCAGCTGTGCAAAAAACTTACAAAAGTACTATGCCAATGATATGCAAGAGTGTTTCACAGAACAATTCTTGCAGTTCTCCTCCTTAAACCTACAGTTTTACAAAGACAGCCTTGTTTCAATGAGACAGTATGTTGTTCACCATGACCTAGAAGAAGCATTCCCCAATGTTGAAACTGTGCTCTGTATATTCCTGTATATGCCTGTTACTGATGCCAGTGAAGAGGCCCTTCTCTTGTTTAAAAATGGATAAAAAGTGAAAGAAGAACATTCATGGCCCATACCCTTTAAATCTCGCTACTTGAATACATACAAAAAAAATCAGAGATTCATTGGATTTGATATGAAAGGGAAGCCAAAGAAATGATGACTACCAACCATACCTTTGCAGCTAAAGGATGATGAACAAGGAAACTGAAAGTATTCTGTGATGAAGCACAAACCAGTGAACAAGATTTCTCTACAAGACACAAATTCATCTTTGAGACATTTAATTAATTAATTCATTCATTCATTCAATCATTTTATTTAATATAAGACTTTTTTTGGAGGGTGCGATGACATTGTGACATCATGTAACAGGAGGGCCCTAGTCAAGTGTCCTGCCTAGGGCCCTGTATGACCTTGATCTGGTTCTGGTTATACCCACCATAACAAAACAATTCCAGGATGGGTCTATGATCACTCTATCATGGCCTGGCTTCATCTGTGGGTTTTTGGAAATGGTTGGATTCTAGAAGTATTCTAAAAGCAGCAGACAGGTCCTCTATAAACACTTTTACAAAGCACAATAAATGAGATTCCTTCCCCAGGACTAGAACAGACTTTACTAGGACCATTCTCCAGGGACTATGAAATCCTCACCCTTCCTTCTCCCAGTCAGTTTAAGCTATGGTACTCTACTCGTATAGCATAGGCTACTGCAGCAGTGAACATTCAAACATCTACTGTTATGTATAATTTGTTTACACAACTGTAATTTTCTTGTCTGCACACTGCTGTCCCTTGACATAATCTTTCCTCACTCCCTGTTTTAATCTTCCTGGAGTAATAAAACTCTAATGAATTGACAGTCATAGTGCTAGCAGCTCAATTGGTTACATGCTTGTCTTCAACCTTTTCACCCCTTATACCTGACAACTAACAGTTTACTTATGACTTATGTGATCCCTTCATTCTCCAGAGGGTTGTTCTCAGCTTTCCTGTCCCATGGAGTGAGAGCCAGTCTTAAGGTTTTAATTTCTGTATCCATCAGGGCTTTTCTTATTATGCCGTAACCACATTCCCTGATCTGGTCATGCCTATAGAGTTCAATGGTATGCATGATCTATTCTTCACCAGTAGTTCAACCACTGAGGTGTGCTAGGACATGTGCCCAGTCCCAGTCCCTTCCCATGGGATTGTTTAACCATTATAAAACATTCAGTCCTACCCCACCACCCAGCTCTTTCAATGCTCAAGCTTGGTCTTGTCTTTGATACCTAGAATTAAAAGGCTGTAGGCTCTTTTCCAATATCAGGTGCTTGGATTTATGTTCCAATACTGGCACTGTTGTGTAGCATTAAGGGTGATGTTGTACTCTTGAGGTGTTGTCTTCCTGATGATGTCTTTCATCTCAGATGAGGGGGAGACACTGTGTGAGAAAGTACTGGGCTGATAAAATGACATATTTTAATTAAGCTACAATGTTCCATGCCACAGCCTGGGACTTGCTCACTCAAGTAGCTGTAACTAGCTCTACAGCATCATGTTATATAGCCACTGTTTAAAATGTGTGATACCAAACCACAGTTCAGGTGGAACATGACAGCTGATTTGCCATATAGAGACAACATGCCATAATAATAGTGATTATTTGTTCTGAATAAAAAATACATAAATAAATATAAGCACAGATATTTTATTTTTACCACACAGTACAAAAGCACTTAACCAAGTGAATCTACTTTAATAAGGCCTGATTGTTTATAAAGATGACTGTGAAAACATAACATAAGCAAACATGATTTAGTGATTCCTTTCTGCTTACATAAAATATGTTAATTTAATAAAAGGGAATGAGATGGATACCATGTATCTTAAGAGAAAGCAAAGCAATACATCAGATCAACCGTGAGCAGAGTCAAAGAACTCTGAAGCATTTCCTCTGAAGGCCAAGTTGTTAGTGCCACTATTATCTCATTTCATTTTATTATAGCTCCTGCTATGTTTTTATGCAGGCACTAAAGTATTCATAAATCTGGGAAACTATGTAAGTCCAACTGTATCAGTAAATTAGACTCTCTTGGCTTATTGCCTTATAAAACCCAGGAAATGCAATGCGTTTATATTTTATATCCTTTTCATTAAGAAGAGGATTTTATAATTGTAGTGTTGTTCTTAAGTGCTAAATGAAGCATGATTATCATTTTTTCTTTTTTTTTTCAATCTGATTTTTTATTAGCATTTTTTAAAGACAGAAGTACATAAACAAATATAAGTCACACAATGCAAATAGGTTCAAAACAAATAGGCAAAAAATCTTCATACATTCTGCTTAGGAACAAGTAGAGTCAGTTCTGATATAATAAAAAGAAAAATTAACCTTCTTTAAACAAGTGAATAGGATATTAGCTAACATAGATGTAACAAAAATGTACTGACAGGTAATTATTTATGCAGGTGTGTGAAGTTGTATCAGCATACCCAAAACCCATTTGATTTAACTATATACACTATATACATATGACTGTCACTAAATGAATGGATGTTAGTATAAGAAAGCTAGAATATAGTGCCTGCACAAGTGTAGGAGAAGATATCGTAGGAGGTTATGATAGTTGTAATCATTCAAGGGTTCTGTTAGATATTAAAGAGAAAAGGTATTTACCACAGAATTAGCACTCCACATGAACAAGGTGAGTTAGAGACAAGGGAGTAAGATGAGGCCCAAGGGACTGAAAGGATGGATGGAGGTCTACCTAAGTAGGATGTTGACTGAGAGCATCTAGGAGGTTATTCCAATACTTCTGAAAGTAACTTAATTTCTTTTTGCTTGTTGTCTTTAGTTTACTTGCCAAAATATATTTAACAGCCATCGATCGGAAGTCCTTCCAGGACATTTTGGCTCTGTCTAGCCAGTTTAAAGTAATGTAAGTTTTGAGTAGCGCACACAATGTCACAATAGTATGTTTAGTTTCAGATTTAAATGAACCTGGGTAAATATTTAATAACGCCATTTCCCAGGATAGAGTTGACTTCATATATCCCATTTTCTCCAGTCGTGCTCTTAAGGAGAACCAAAGTTTATACACATTTTTACAGGACCAGAAAATGTGGAGTATGTCTGCAACAGAATTAGGGCAAGTTGGACAAAAAGGTGAGCTATTTGGGTTAATTTTATTTAGGAATGATGGAGTGTGATATGCGTTATTGTTTATCATGAGCTGGGTATATATTCATTTTTTGAAGGGGGTTAATTTTATTGTTGCATCAATTGCATCAAGTTTTTGGCTAAGTGTAATTTCCCTGTTTTGTCCATCCCAGTATTTAGAGAATAATATATTGTCTTGATGTTTTATTTTTGTTACTAGTCTATAGACCTTGGATAGCATTTTAGACCTTGATAAAAGTTGGGTTATTGGTGTCTGGTAAAGTTGGTATTCCAGTGGGGAAACTGGCCTCATGTCAGTGACCAAAGAAATTAGGTATAGTATTTGTTTAATGATTATATAGTATTTTTATTCACTGCCAAAGAGGATATAATGTAATTAAATGGTAAGTCTTTGACTGTATAGAAGTCCCAAACTGTACAGTTCCTAATGAGAGGGTAACTATCAAGATTTAGCATGCTGTTACCCAACCTGAGATTTGGATTAAGATGAATTGGTTGGGTCATCACTAGAGAGTGTCGCAAGCCAAGGGATGTTATCATTGTTTGAAACCCATTGATATTTTTTATTAATATAGGATGAATTTTATGTTCTTTAAGAGTTTTATTGTTAAGAAAGAGAATTGCTCTAAGATTGAGATTGGACGCTTTTATATGTGCATTATAAATTTGTATCCATAAGGGGTTCCAGTCCTTGCTTGATTGTTGGAAGTTAGCAATGTGTATAATACGACTGGCAATAATTATATGGTAATATGTTAGAAAGTCCAGAAGGGCCAGACATCCTCTATCTTTGGGAAGTGTAAGTTTGTTGTAGCTGATTCTAACATTTTTGGGGTGTCACAAAAATTTCCCCAGTGTGACATTTACTTTCGAGAAAAAAGTGTTCGGAATGTTTAGGTTAAGGGTGGAGAAGTGAAAAAGAAGTTTGGGGAGAATATTCATTTTTATAATAGCTACTTTTGAGAGAAGAGATAGGTTTAGACTCTTCCATCTTGTGAGATCTTCAGTGACTTTAGACCATGTTTTATACAAATTACTATTGATTAGCTCTTGTTGAGGGTGAGCAAAGGTTATACCCAAATATTTTAGGGAATAGTTAACTTTGATTGATGTTTCTGGAATAAAGAATTTTTTATGACCAAGGGAGTTTATCAGAAAGATTATTGATTTGTTAGGGTTGAGGGCGTAATCTGTGATTTGTGAAAATTTGTCTATTGAGTTTAGAATTTTTTTAAGTTCCGTTGAGGGAAGTTCTAAATAGATGTTTAAATCGCCTGCAAAGGCGGTATAATTCACTTTTATTTTATATAAGTATATTGAGCGGTGGAATGTTTTCTGGCTTAGTTTTAGCAATAATGCTTCAAGATAAATATTAAATAGGTAGGGTGAGAGCAGACAGTCCTGTCTTGTACCGTTTATAATCTGAATTGGCATGGAGTTTTTTTTTGTTTATATTGAGGGTAGTGGAGGCCTTAGTGTAGAGGGTTGTAACCATTTTGATAAATTCATCGGGCATGGAGAAGTATTTCAAGGTTTTAAGAGGAACTTTAAGTTTACCCGATCAAAAGCTTTTTTGGGCATCAACAGATAGAGCATATTTGGGGGATTTGCTGTGATTTGTTTTATATGTTATGGCTTCAATGGTTAGAGTGTTATCCCAAACATGCCTATTGTTCATGAAACCCAGTTGGTTATGAAATGTAATATGTGGTAATACGCTTTTTAGTCTATTTGCTAAGATAGACAATAAAATCTTTATGTCAATGTTAATTAAGGCAATTGGATGGTAGTCATTTGTGCTAACATTATTGTCATTTGATTTTGGTATAAAAATGGTCTTGGAATTGTTGAGATATAAATCCAATATACCAAACTGAATAATGTAATTATAAACATTTAGAAGAATGGAGGTAAGTGTTTGCTTGAAGGACTTATAGAATTCTGACACATAGCCATCTGGACCTGGGGCTTTTACCTGGTTTCAGCTTGTTTATGGCCAACAAGATTTCATTCCAGGTTATAGGTGCCTTAAGTAATTTAAAGTGATTATCACTTATTTTTGGAAAGTGTAATTCATTTAGGAAAGAGTCCTGAAGGCCTACTGATTCAATTGTTTGGGGACCATAAATTTCCTCATATACTTCCTGAAAGACCTGAATGATTTCCTTATCTGTGAAATAGGAGCGACCCTTAAGAATAATATGTTTTATTGTAGTAGGTGGGGGTCTGATATTTATAATCCTAGCCAGGATTTTCAAAGGCATTTGCACCCATTCAGCATACTTGTGGATAAGTCTGGATTCCATAAGTGAGTATTGATTAAGGTGTAGTTCGTGAAGTTGCTTTTGAATGGTGGATATTTGTTTCTCAATGTCAGGAGAGAACTTGGTTTGGAGTTCTAATTCTAGTTTTTTTAGTTCTGTTTCTAGTACCAAATTTTTTAATTATAGAGGATTTTTGAATAAGAATACCTCTTAAAGTAGCTTTGGCAGCCACCCATTGAATATCTAGAGGTATATCAGACATTTCAAAGGAGGTAAATGTCTGTGACAAGAATTCTTGAATTTCTCTATGGAGAGTCATGTTGTTCAGGAGGTTTGGATTAAGGGACCAATTTGTTGGGATGGAATTCAAATGGTTATGTTTACATATATTTAGTTGTAGGTTAATTTTGCATGGTCATAAATAGTTCTAGGATCACTGCTATATATTATATCATAGGAAGCAAACAATGTTGATATTAAAAAGAAGTCTATCCTGGACCAGGATTTATGGTAGGCAGAGAAGAATGTGTAGTTACTAATGTTGGGGACGTTCCTAAAAAGTTCAAAAGGATCAAACAAGTTGAAGACTTCCATCATATCTCTTATAGTATTAGTAGTATTTATGGGTTGTTTATTGGTTTTACAGGTTCTGTCTAATTCCGGTCTGATTGTAGTGTTCTAGTCCCCACCAAGGATCATTAGATGATTGTTGAATTTTTCAATGAGCGAAAAGATTTCGTATAGGAACAAAGACTGATGTATACAGGAACCATAAACATTTAATATAAGTATTTCTTTTTTGTAGGACGGAATAGAGCATGTTAGGTAACACCATCTCCCATTTGGATCCCAGCCAGAGGTTGTAATTGATCCTTTGAAAGATTTTTTTAACTATTATTGCTACCCCTTGGAGACCGTGCTATCACCAGCCGTTACAATTTGTTTTATCCATTTCTTTCTAGCATCATTTGCCCATTGAGATGTAGTCATGTGCATTTCCTGGATAAGAGTAATTTCAAACAAAGATTTTTGGATTAAGTCTAAAACTAGATTCCTTATTTTATTATTTTGCAACCCTTTTATATTCCCTGAGTCTATCAATAACATTTATCCAAGTAACTAGTGGGATGAGAGTCATGTCGTTATTATTAAAGTAAGAAGAGTTTACAGGGAAACGGGTTGTTAGCTTAAGTAGAAATAGGCAGTAAGAGTGAAAGCAGACAAGATTGTTTCCCTTGAATGAGGTAAATTTAGGACAAAGATAGGGTAAGGTGACAGTCGCCTCTCTCAGATTACTAACGGTGCTTAACCACAATCTACAAATATCTGAAAGAGATAAGAAGACACTATTTACAAAATTAACTACTTTACAAAAATTTCTCAACATTCCAAAATCCAACTTACTACACACACACACACACACACACACACACACACACACACACACACACACACACACACACGTGCTTCTTGCTCTAAAGTATCAGTAGTAAAAAAAACCTTTTTGACATATAATATACATTAGCAAATGTATTTAGCTCTGACAGAAAGGATTTTTCTTAACATTAGATTAGTGTCTGATTGTGCCTAACCCCGTATGACCATACAGCAAAGTCACCCTACATCACAACAGCTATAAGACTGTAAAAAGAAACAATGCATTTGTCCATTTACTGACTCTGAGTCAGAGATCACAGATGAGTGTAAAGCATCGTCATTTCTGCAGAAATAATTTGTTTAAAAGCATGAATAAGCTATTAAAAGATGACACAAGGAAGAGTTTTATGAAGCTCCTTAAAACCATACATCAGTTTCATGCTTGAGTGCTTTCTGCTACTCAGCTGTTCAGAATGCCTTAGCAGGAGAAAATAACTGTGGGGGGATGCAACTGGGGTACTCAAAGCTAACATATTTGCTCTGTCTTAAAATTCGTTGATATTGCTTGATTTATATTTGCCAGAAAGCATTTATCAAGGTATATATGTCGTATTCACCTCTCTAGCCAGACCTCACAACAAGTAGTACTAGGTTGTTGTTAATGCAAGGTTTGGCTGAGGTTTAAAGCAGAGTGTATCTGCATGTTAGTCAGCACTGAAGACCCTTTCTGGACTTTTGGATATAGAAAGCATGGGCTTTAGTATACAATAATACCCTACATAACCGTCTTTTGTGAGACACCTTATGAGCATATACAATATTCTGTCTGTGTTCGCTGAATCTGACCAGCATACTTTATTTTGCCGCAGATACAGTTCTATGGCTTCCTTTGTTTTCTCCTAATTGGGACAGCAATACGTTTGCGATCTTTCTAGCTTATTCACATCTTTTTATAAGTGCTTCTGTCTTTATTAGAAATTATTTAATGCAAGTAATTAGAGACGAAATATATCCTTGTACCAGATAGTAGTGCTAAGCCCAGCACTGAGGCATTGGTCACACAAAGAAATCAAGTGCACATTCCTTAAAGAGATTAAGTATAACAGTATCACAGATCATTTGACCACAGTGTGCTTTAAAACAATTTAAATGACAACCAAGATTTAAACTACGGATACGTAAAGTCTAGGGCTAAAAGATAAACATTAATAGACAGTAGTGGGAGTATGAACAGACTAAGTAGACGTGCATATATTTAAATAGATCTGATAGTATAGCACTAAAGGTAAGCTAATGAAATGTAGTTGGTAATGACTTGCCTCATTAATGTACATAAAAAAGATAAGTATTTTTCCTTTGTTACACAGATATTTATGAAATTGGACACTGCACTTTGTTCAAATTAATAAGAACTGTCAAAATGCATTCTACGTTGACAAAGACAACACGCACACTCACACACACAACACAATAACAAGGCAAACAATAAAAAAGTATCCATCATGGATCTTTGCTTTCCCTGCGGAAAACTGACTACGTCTTCAGCTATTTTCCAGTATTTAACTTCAATTCCTGTGCTTATGCTTAAGGACATTATCCTCTGCACCCTACCCTAACATTTACCCCCAAATACTACTGACCCCTGTTCTCCACTCTTCTTTCTTCTCCCTTACTGTTCATGACCTTCAACTATTTCCTAGATCTGTATCTTCTGTTTACTTTCCGAATCATAGAATACCTTATAATCTGTCCTAGTATGGGTTGTTACGTGTGAAAACATGTATAGCAGAGTGAAAAAATATTTATTTATTTAAGCTATATGTAGTTCCCTGAATATATGACCTTTAAATATTGTATATTATGTATACTATTTAGTTTTGTACACTGTAAATCACTATAAAACTGATTAGTATATTTATGCATTACCAGAGTCACTTGTATGTATGAGTGGTAAATAAATTAGCAGTGTGTTAGTATACTTTTTTCTTTGTAGTCACTGTAACTGGTCTGGCATTGATGGTTTGCAGTACCACCACCGTCATGAAACATGGTGACCAATCTGACACTGATGGTGATTGAATCCCACAAGAGACAACCAACTGTTGTAGTGGATATTTGAGGAACAGGAGTTATGACTTCTGGAAACCCTCTTCTACCCACAAATAGGTCTGATCACTACCAGTGTGGAGGTCTTGCAAGTCATACCACTAGCACTCAACCTATTCACCAAATATATCTTGGCCTAAACAGAAAACAGGAACTATGCACTGCTGCTCTGGGTGTTGGCTTTCAACATCCAGACGAAGACTAGTAATTCATATTTACTATTTACCATGCTGTGGTTTTTGCCTAGCTCTCCAGGCCTCTGTCCAGCTACTCTGTGAGTGTAGGTGTTTTTCAATGTCCCTTACCCATGATGAATTCTTTCAAAACAAATCATTACCCATATACACATCACAATTCCCTGGGAATGCAGGTAGAAGTTACCAGTTCCCCATAACATTCATCATGGCAAGCCAGAACTATTTCCAGTGTAGGTTATTGGGCTAGAGAATCAACTTATCTGTTACTGTTTCGATCTTGATCGGTAGCCAAGTAGCAACAGTAAAAAATAAATTATTATGCACACACCCACACACACACACACACACACACACACACACACACACACACACATGCACACAGATATTATAAAACAACCTATAAAATAGATCGATATATTCAACTTTTGAGTGTATTTAGCTATTCTTTTTAACAGTACTAAATATTTTCTATTTTTCTAATGCTGAGTATATTCAGGATTGGACCGTTCAGTTCCATACAGTTTTTTTATAGCTCAGTTACTTTTTGTAGAGATGTCAATGGCTATCAAGCTTTTTGGACTCACTTCATCAGAATGGCGCTCCTCTACATACCAGAGATAAGGAGTTATGGTCCATGCAAGTGTTTTTCCAATGAGGCGCTTCTTCCTTCTCCTCGATAGCAGAACTCATATTTTCCTTCTTAGTGAGTAGAGGGAGAAAGGCGGAAGTCTCGATTTTGTGGTGAGGCTCATTAGAGTCGGATCAAGCCTGTAGGACCAGT
Source organism: Protopterus annectens (assembly GCF_019279795.1). NCBI lineage: Eukaryota > Metazoa > Chordata > Ceratodontiformes > Protopteridae > Protopterus > Protopterus annectens. The sequence continues at coordinate 1,290,939,276 of NC_056725.1, read as the reverse complement.
TAGAAGAGGATTCCTGTGGGACCAGTTAGCTTGTTGCACATGGAGGACACAAGGGATAGTTGAAACACACAGAATCCTGGCCTACCATTCGAATGTTGAGATGGGAGCCTGGACATGGCCTCTTGTTACTGAATACATTCAAAGGTAAGGAAAATGGTGTTCTGTTGAGTCTAATTGTTCGAGCAGTTGATTTGAACGCTGAAATTTCAGGCCATTGTGTATTGAACAGTTCCTCAAAACTTGAATACATACAGGAGCTTATATGCTTTTTTTTCTTGAAAATCATGTGTTTGATTGAATTATCATTTAAAAGAAGATGGACACATATGAAAACCTGTTTGATGTTTTTTTATGAGGATGTTGGAGTTTCACCAAATGCTTTAAGGAATGTAGCTTTCGCTTCTTGTAGGTTTTTTATAGAGTACATTACACTTTTGTGCTGGAATGATAAGATGGCTAGATATTTCATCTGGAAATTTATGGATTTGTTATAAGAAACTTGCAGAAGGTTGAGAGGGATTGTCTTTCTTGTTTAATAGGGAATGGCAAGTCCTAGGAAATGTAATTTTTGAGCCTTTCCAGATCACAAACTTCTTAGATTTAGCAGCTTGTAGGATTGATTGGCATGGGAAGCATTAAGTAGCCTTGTGTAAATTTGTCTGGGCATACCCGTTGCTTGTGATTTTCTCAGTGCCCTATGGATTCTTTCATTTGAGAATGATTGTGCACGATCTTTATTATCTAGTAATCGACCAATAATTTCCTGTGCAATAGAGGGCAGTTGTGATTGTTTAAACTTCTCGGGAACTCCTCTGTTATTATTATTATTATTATTATTGTTATTAGCACATTATTACTGTTATTATTCTAGCCTTCAGATCAATTATTTTTTGCTGCATTTCTTTTATAGAAGCTTCATTTGTGGAAGTATTTTTTTGAAGTTCCTGTATTTTGATTTTGTTTTCCAAGATTTTTGCATCATTTTGATCTATTCTAGTAATGATTTGATCCAGGTTGTTGCCAAAAAGGGTTAACTTTGATGAAAATGTTTGTATTTCAAACTAAAGTGAAGATAATGCTGCCTTGAGATCCTCAGTTGTAAAGGGATGTTCTCCCTTATTTTTTTGTGGCTGCTTGGATGCCTCAGGCTGTGATTTGGATGTTTTCTGCATTTTGGTAGATGTTTCCTTTTCTGGAGATGAAATTAGTGAAAGTCTAGTTTTTGAAGATTGTGCTTCCATTTGTTCCATCTTGTGCAGATTTTTATTTTTTCCTCCTTTTCTTTACGTTCCTTTATTTGTTTGTGCTTCTGTAGATTATTTGCAGTGCTGTCTGGCCTAGACACATGTGGCTGTGAGTGCTATTACCCCCTTGGATGAAGAGAGGATGTATCAGCCTTTCCAAGTCACAAATTCAGCAAAACTTTTTTAAGAGGTAGGTAAATTACATTTAGTTTTGTTTTGTAAAATCCTTTTTTGCCTTTTTTATGATGTGGCAGCAGATGATTCAAGTAGATTATCTGGCAGTGGTAAGAGCACAGAGAAGACAGTGTTTCCTAGTCAGCAGCCATTTTGGAAAGCCATGATTATCATTTTTTTCTGTATTTTAAGCGATTGCAGTTTGATGACGTCTTTTGACATAGTCAGTATTTAAGATTATATATTTTTTTAATTGGTTGGAGTTAATCATGTGAATAAGTGCTGAGTTATGTTACAAAATGTTTTGAATTAGACAAAGCTGTCAGGAAGAAAGAAATACATCTGACCAAACCAATGTTTATTGAAATCCAAATCATCAACAATATTTGTATAAATTCACCTTTGCTGAATGTTACACCGAATGCAAAAATAGTTTGACTGCATTTCTATAACATTTGTAGGAGTCAGTTTCTTAAGAGTTATTGAGGAGGTATGGGTTGGGGTTAGATTTATGTTTTAAAGTTAAATAGTAATGTTTAGTGTAAAGTTTAGTTGTAAGTATCATTAATTTACATTTACAGTTAGGTTTAGGTTTGGATTTATGCATACGTTTAGAATTAGGGTTAGGAAATGAGTAGATGGTTGCTGTAGTTTTACAATTGTGTTTGATGTAATTCTACACTTCCAATATCTTTTTTATAAATTGGTTTTCAGTGTTCATATTTTTGTGTATTTGGTTTCAAAATAATTGTGTGTAGACAGGGGAAGCAACTAACAGGAAAAGGGTGTGTGTCATGATTGCTGTAAGCACACTGGAGCTCTTTTGTCCTGGTTTGTGCTTAGCTAAGCACAGCTAAGCGAGAAGGTGTGTCTGAGGCTGTATTCTTGCTGTTTGCACTAGCTAAATGGGTCTGGGTGGTGCACCAGGGATTAAACAAGAAGGACCTAGAAAAAGTAAAAGGAAATAGTAGAACAAGGGAAATGCAATAAAAACAGCAATATGAGATACTACAACACACAATGGGACATTGAAAGCACTCATTAATACAGCTGGCAGGTAGTTGTATAGCTGCAAATGGGAGGAGATGTAAAAAAAATAAATAAATAAATAAATAAAGGGCAACAGCACAATAAAAGGGAAATGAAGTAGAAATCACTAATATGGGACTCTTGCAACTCACAATGGGCAGGCAAAGCACACAATAAAACAGCTGGCAGGTGGCTGCATAGGTGAAAGTAGGAGGAGATGTAAGTAAAAAAATAATTAAAAGAAAGGCAACAGCAGAATAAAGGCTAACATGCACAAATTACCACTAATGCTTCTAACACTCACAGTGGCCAATTCAAAGCCACGAGTAATATAGCTGGCAGCTAGAATGCATCATAGACCCAATCACACAGGCAGCAGTTGCAGCGCATCACTATAAAGTATGCAAACACCCCTCAGTCTGGTTTCCCCCACAAACTCTGCACCTTTGGAGTAAACCTGGGAATTTTAACTGACAAAATGCTAAGGGCTGCCATCACTTTGATACATCAGTATGTGCTGGAGGCTGACAGTGGTGAGGAGGATAATGCTGACAACCACCCCAGACTCAGGAGGAGGAGAAGAGTGTTCAGAACCAGGGTAACCTACAAGGGGCTTCATGACCTGGAGACAGAGTGCTACAAGGTGGACAGGGACATACTTCAGCAAACTGGGGAGCTGTGCCGGCCTCGCCTCACATCCAGAATGAACAGAGGGGACCCCATCCCAGTGGATACTAAGGTACATGTAGCCTTAAAAATACTAGCTACAGGTACTTTCCAAAGACATACTGGGGATATCATGGGGGTGTCACAGGCACCTGGATCCAGAGTACTCCACCAGTTCCTGGATGCCATGCTACCAAATGCCTGTGACCACATATAATTCCCCTACACCCGTGAGGAATTGACCAGCAATATGCGTCTCTTCCACCATGTAGCTGAATACCCGGAGGTACTGGCTGCCATAGACTGCACTCAAATCCACATCAAAGCACCACCTGGTGAGCAGGGTAGGGTCTACATAAATCACAAGGGCTTCCCCTGCATCACCTGCCAGGTCGTGTGCATTACCCAGGACATTATCATGAATGTGTGTGCTGGCAGCCCTGGAAGCTATCACGACTCCCACATCTGGCATTCCTCACAGCTGTATCAGGGATTTGCCAGTGGGATCCTGTATAGGTTCATAGGTTCATAGGTGTGTACTAGGCTAATGGCCCTGGGGCCTTTACAAGCCTAGCCCATAGGATTACCCTGGCATTGTGCCACCCGACCTTAGTTCCCAGTGCCTCTGTCGAGTAAAGCCACTGGAGTGATCCCTGGGGTGAATTTTCAATTTCTCATCCACTCATCAAGATTTCTTTTGAAGGGGGCCAGTGAGGTGCTCTGCTTGACCTGTATGGGAAGTCTATTCCATAGCATGGGCAGTCTCTGGGTTATGAACCTGTCCCTCCAGCATGTTCTGTTGATTGTGGTAATGAGATTGAGGTCTAGAGCGTGTGGTGTGGAAGGATTGGGATTTCTTTAGATGTAGCATTTCTAATAGAGCTGGTCAGACATGTCTTAGTAAGTCAAGAGATCACCTCTAAGTAGGTGATATGAGACAGAGAATAGTTAGAGTTTTTTTAGTCTGTCCATATAAGACAAATGTTTAAGGCCTAGGATCCTCTTTGAGAGGTACTTTTGCTTCCTCTCCAGTTGTTGCAGATGTTTAGTGAGGTACATGGCAAATGGGGCATTGTAGTCAATGACTGGCCTAATGAGGGAAGAGTAGAGGGAGACAATGACCTCTTTCTTCCTAGATACAAAACCCTTAGTAATGAGATGTGCCACATAGAAGGACTTTCTGACCACATTGGCAATGTGGTGATCAAAAGAGAGGTTGCTGTCAACCTGTGTTCCCAGATTTCTTATAACGCCGTCTGTGTTCAGTGGACTACCATCAATGTGGTAATTAACAGGAACCAGGTTTTTCCCAAAGGGGATGATGACACAAATGGTTCTGACCCCAGTCACTGTTCTCAGTGAGGCCTTTCTGGAGGATGTCAACATCACTCAGGGAGTAAATAATAGCTCCCAACTTGCAATTGTCTGTGAACTTTGTCAGCCAGAGAACCTTTATGTTGGCCTGGACGACTGGTCGGCAGTCTGACTTGGAGTCACTTTCACACTGTGGGTTCTACCTGTGAGCCAGTTTGCAACCCACCTAGTGATATAGGGGTTGATGCCTAGCTTAGTGAGTTTTTCTATGATTCCTGAGTGGGGAATGGTATCAAAGGCCTTGGCCAGATCAAGGTAGGCTGTATGGAGCACCTTGCCTTCATCCACAGCTCTGGTGACTGACTCAAAGAAGTTGAACAAGTTAAGCAGGCATGATCTACCCTTCTCAAAACCAAACTGTGTAGGATCTAGACTTTGGAGGTTCCCTATATCCTTGTTTATTAGGTCCATGATGATGCGTTCCATAGCTTTGCATATCAGACTCATCAGGCTAATGAGAAAATAGTTCCCAGGGTCTGTAGTTGCTCCTCCTTTGTGGAGAGGGTTGACTGTAGCAGTGTGCCATTCAGTAGGGACAAAACCTGAGGTAAGGCTTTGATTGAACAGGGCACACAGGTGAGGTGCCAGTTCAGTCTGTAGTTCATGTAGAACACAGCCAGGGATATTGTCAGGTCCCATTAAAGCTGTATTCTTGGCCTTGGACAGGGCTGTTTTAACTTGTGCAGCAGTAATAATGGGTGCCTGGCAATCTACTGGTATTGTGACTGGTCCCTTGGGGGAGGGGTAATGCTGACACTGAATCTGTCAGCCAGTACACTGGCAATATCTGTTGGCTCAGTATAGGAGGCACCATTATGCAGTAGCTCAGACCAAATCTGGGTATTGCTGTTGAGATTCTTTACATAACTATAGAAGGCCTTGTGGTTGTCTTTACTATCTACTGCAATTCTGTTTTCATAGCTAGCTTTAGAGGATTTGATGAGGGATCTCAACTTTTTGTTGAGCTGATAAAGGAGGTTTTCCAGTCTTGGGACATTACCTTAATCCACATCAGTTTCCTCCTTTTGTTGTAGAGTTTGTTTATGGCAGGGGACCACCAGATTGGCTTCCTTTTTTTGGAGGAGAGTGTATTGGTTCTGTTGGGCATGATGAGATCCATGCATTTGTGTATGTGTTTGTATAGTGCATTGGTAAATGATTCAGCGGTCATGCAACTGATCTCCATTTGCATGGGCGCTGTGAAGTTAGCCACCTCTGTTTTTAGGAGCCCAAAGTAAGCTTTGGAGAAGTTTTCATGGTGATTTATTTTGCGGGGGGGGGGGGGACGGGGGACGGGAGGATTTCCAAGGTGATTAGTTTGTGGTTGGATCTAACCAGGGAGGAGTTGACTATTGGTGTAGAGCAATGGTAGCCCATGTAAGTAATGACCAGGTCAAGGATGTTGCTACCTCTAGTTGGGGGTAAGAACAAGCTGGTCCAGGCCATTGGAATTAATGAATTCCAGGAAACGTTGGACAAGTGTATTGGTACATGACTAGGTTTCCCAGTTAATGGAGGGGTAGTTGAAGTCACCCAGTATGAGAGTGTTAGGTTGGACACTAATATTCTCCAGGGTGCTTAGGAACATGGAGTGTGAATCTTGAGACATGGTTGAGGACCTATAGCAGGTTACAATCTGAATCACTGTCTTACCCATTGTTAGCTGCATCTGAAGTATCTCAGATGCTTTATGTTGGGCTACTAGTCTGGAGGTGTGTGCATCCTTTATCAATATGGAAATGCCACTGCCTTTGGAGCTTCGGTCCAAGTTCTGCAGCCAAAAGGTGTGGAATGAGTTATAGCCTGGTAGTGTAGGAGTGCTTTCTGCTGCCTTGAACCAGGTCTCTGTTACAGCACAAATGTCGATGTCCTCCATTTTAAGGAGTGCTTCGAGTGAGTGCATTTTGAGATTTAGACTTCTAGGGTTGAGCAGCATGACCCTCAGATTGCAATTGTTTGTAGCTGTTATGGTGGTAATTTGGTCTTTGGAACACCACCTAAAAAAGGCACTATAGGGGTGGCAAGAGCCTTGGCCAGTATCTGAAAGCCCAGGGGTGACAGATGCAGGCCATCTCTGGCAAAGCATCGAGGTCTGTCAGTCATGTCATCCCAGGCAAACAGATACTGGATCCCTGTAGAATGACCCCAGAAATTTAGCCAATTGTTGAAATTAATCATTTTTTGCTTGCACTGTGATAACATTCTGGGTGATGGTAGGATGCTGCTCATGGCTACGGTCATACCCACCTGGGCTACATAATCAGAGAGCTCCTCCATGTCTCTTTTCATGTAGTCCAGGGAGGTGCATCTCTGGTCATTCACATCCACATGTACAATGACAGAGTCACATTTGCACTTGTTGTTGAGGGACCTGAGTACGTGCATTATGTGGCAGATCCTGGTGCCTGACAGGCAGCTGACTGTTACTTTCTCCCTTTTCAACCTAGTGAGTGGGACATCAGTGTGCCTCAGTATTGAGTCACCTATGACTACTGTGTTGGGCATGCTGTTTTGCTTTAGGGGCTTTGACTGAGTGGCACGCTGTTTAGGAGAGTTATGTGTCTTGTGATTAGTGTTGTGTTGTGGTGGTCGAGTGTGTTTCTGCCTTGGAGGTATCTGCTGTTTGGGTAGATTTTTATTGAGACCCTCTGTGAAGGTGGGTGTGCAGTTTGTGTTTTTATGTGAAAGCAGTGCTGGTGTGTGCTCTGGAGGGCTATGTTTTCTATGTGGTGAGGTGCAAGTGTTGACCTTCTCCACTTGACCAGCTATTCAGGTCTTGACTGGAGAGTGTGCAGCTTCCAATCTGGATATATAAGTGCATCTCTTGCAAGTCTGAGTGTTGGGAGATAAGAGGAGAGGGTTGTCAGTGTACATGAGGCAGTTGCTACATTGCCTCAGGATGCCCAAGTTCACCAGGTTAATAGGAGAATTCACAGGGACCTTATTTTTAGACATGCCTGGAGGGGTGGGCATTAATAATATGTACTGGAGTTGTTTCCTTGTAGAACGTTTAGTGCTGGTAGCACTTTTGTGTGCTACAATAATTGCTACAAGAAGTCTGGTAAAGTACTAGACTAATAAGCTAGTAAAAGTGCAGGAGAGGAGAGAACTAGTAGATCTAAGGTAAAAATTGAAGAGCAGATTTTGGCAAATCTGTATCTGGACTAGCCTAGTTACAGGAAAGGCACAAAAAAAGCTTAAATTTGTTTTTTAGTAAAGTGGAAAGGGAGAAAGGAGGAGCAGAAGATAATTCAAGATTAAAAAACTAAGTGGGTTTGCCTTTTCAAATGTTCTCTCTGTATTAGGTAGAATGAGCTATTGACACTAGACTGGGAGGAGTGTCCCAGATTAAATTTACAGTAGCAGAAGGCAACTGCAAAGCCACCAAATATAAGAACAGGATATCAATAAGGAGGTAGGGTGGGAAACTAAATCAGTTATATGATACACTCCTTGGCAGGAAATCAGAACAAACGCAAACAGATGTTTAACAAATAGAGAAAATTTCCAGTTAATACCTCACAAACAGTGAAACTAGCTAGAAAAGAAAGTATGGACATCTGGTGGGGGATGCTGGCTATGCAGCGGAACTGTGGATGATGCCACCCATCTGAAATGCAGACACACCCATGCAAGAACGCCATAATGAGGCACACACATAAACCAGGATCATTATAGAGTGTGTGTTTGGGATGTTCAAGTCACGGTTCCACTGCCTGGACATATCTGGTGGAGCCTTACAGTACTCTGCAGTCACATGTGCACACATGTTCATAGTATGTGCCATGCTGCACAATATGATCCTGTGGAAACAGCTGCAGCAAAAACAGAATGGGGAAGGGCCACACAGCCCCCTACCATTGCCAAGGTCCCCACAGGCACAGAGGGACTCAGACTAGGATCCCCATGAGCCAACCCTTGTAGGCAGATGGAGGCATGCCCAGTATGGCCCGGCTTTGGCAAAGAGGCAACACATAGCATACACACTGACACTGTAGGCACCCAGGGACTGACACCTCTCTCTACTTGCGCACACACTAAAAAGGGATGACACACACATCACACTATCTGTAACTTACCATGTATAGGCAGTGTACTGTGTGCATCCAACATAGGCAGCCCTCAAGCTACATACACACAACTGCCACAGGCACAGGGTAAGTCAGTTGCCTTAACAGTAAATTAATGTATCAGTATGTTCTGCTTGCATATGTATGTTATTGCTGCATGTATGCAAGGGAATGGGGTGGACTACTGGGATAGCAGCAGACAGCTGTGTGAGACACCAGGAAATGTCTGCCCAATACTGGCATCCCAACACTATGCAGTAGCAACCAAGGTAAAGAATCCTACTGCAGTATATGTATGGGGCCAACTAGCTGGATGGTCATAGCTCACAGCCATGGATGTCAGAGTGGGGTCCCATGCCCACTCCTTAGACCCAGCAAGTCAGCTATAGAAAACCCAAGAGAAATGTCTGGATAAGCTCCACAAATGTCAGCAATGTTGAATCACCCCCCCCCCCAAAGACCCACACAGTCATAGCACAGCAGGTCTCGCAGTTGCAGTAAGGCTCTGAAGGGTAACAAGTCTGACATGCAAATGTATGCCATTACAATCTCACCTGTGCTCCTTACTGATATGCCTGTAGTCCCCAAGACAGGGCACAATAGTATGGTAATGGAATCAAAATGTAAAGCAACTATCAGCACAGTCTCTGCAAATGTCTAGAGTTAACAGGTGTGGCCCCCCATATACCCACAGAAATGCAGTAACATGCATGTTTGCAGGGAAATAGCAGCATAACATAGATTGGTAGGGCTGTCCCAATAGACATGAAAACATGTTGCATGTGCTCAATATGCAGGGGTCAATGAGCTATGTCCATGTGTGGTCAATAATGTCAATAATGTCAGGATCTGGCCAGCATGTTTTCCTGGCTGTCATCTTGTACTGCCCTAGGTACAGCCTGTCTGTCACTGGGCCATGTGCAGATAACTGCAGTGCCAATGATTATGCATGTCAGTGATACCTATTGCTCTGCCACTAACATACCCGAAAGTCACAGTGCTATGTGGAATATACTGCACATATAATGGACGTCTTGAGGGCTGTGTAGCCGAGGTGCTAGGGCTTTTGTGAATAATCATGCTTCCTGGTACTGTTGCCAGTGGTCATTGTTAATATGGCTTTTTTCTTTGTTTTATGTCTGCTTTTGCATATAATGAACATGCCTGCAAAGTACAATGCGGTCTGTACCCAGCCCCATTACACAAAACCTCTGACAGCAACACGTCTGAACAAGGGCAGAAGTAAATGTGGGAGAAAGGCCCAATAACAGGCATGTGCGGTAAATATTGCCCTGACATACTGAGAAAGTTGGTAAGGTTAGGGGTTTGTAGTAGCGGGAACAGTCTGAAGGTTATGTAGGCTGACACAGTAATGTCTGTCAATATTTTGTAACATCACTCCATTCTTCAATTATACTGAAATAACTTGCCATAAAAACACATGTTTATGCAGACTGGACAAAACCTCTAGCCAAACACCGGACAGTCTACCAAAAAATGTACAGCAGACAGGTATGGCCACACCAGGATATCACATCTCAGCTTACACAGATACTACAGAAGCAGAAGATCCCCAGCCAGTATATCAACAAGTTGTTGGACTATCACTCAACTGGCTGTAGCCACAACTCCTAACTAATAGGCAAGAATGTACATAGCTGCCATTATAATATCAGTCTACACATCATACGACTAGTATTCCTCTGGTAAAACATTGTGATAATTTGAGGATTTCTGACACTAGGTAATGACACAATACATTGCACTGTCAAAATACAGATATGTCAGAAAATGTTTGCCAAAACAAACCATTATCCCAAGGAAAGTCCTCTATCACAGGACATGTTGGAACCTACATGGGTCTATATGACTATATTGTGTAAATATAGCTGTGCATACAGACAGCTATGTATGCCTTAACTGTCCCTACACACACACATCAGGCAGCATTACCCCCAGCTAGCTGTAAATGGCCCATATGTGATATATCCACATCTGTTGTGTGTGACACACATGCAGACATATATGGCCAACAGATAACTATATATGTCAAGCATGCACACACATAGATGTGGGGAAGTGAGAGACAGACAGTGATAAGCAGTGAGACACAGGGGGAAAGACACAGCAGCGTGGGTCACACATGGGTACCCTGAATGGCATACAGTGATGTCCTGTTCTGGACAGTGGAATACTGGTTTTAAACAGTGGCACATGCAAGCATAAAAGGTGAGCCCCATTGCATAATAGTACTGAGGTTGGGGTGTTAATATCACATCACCTGCCTGTGTGCATGCGTGTCTCCGTAGGTCTAAGTATTAGCAGTCTTTTTCCACTCAGTACATTTCACATTGCCCAACTGCACAAGATCTGCTGCTGTCATTCACCTTAGAAGTATCATTGGACACCTATTACCCCTATAAGCTCTGTAGTGCATGTGATAACTGTGTATCACTATAGTATAAATAACTAGATAGGTAGGAGTTCTAAACCTAATACTGGTAACTGTGTGGGTATGTGACCGTTGTGTGTGCAAGACTGAGGGAGTTGTGTGTTAGTTTGTTCATTTGTAGGTGAAACAGTTTTATGCCATTCCCACCCACAACACTTCCCACTGCCCCACTTTATCAGTCCAGATGATGCCTTCCCTTTATTAGCAACCTTGGCCAGCTGTCACCCCAGTAAGCTTGGTAATGTGTGTGATTAATATATAACACTGTAATAGAAGTGACTAATTAGGCAGGAGTTCTACTCTTATATCTGGCAAGTGTGTATGTTTGTAGGCAGAAGTATTTTGATATGTTTCCCACCCACTGCCCTACTTTATCAGTCCTGCTGATGTCATTCCCCATATCAGTACCTTTGGCCAGCTGTCACCCCAGTAAGCTTTGTAGCATGTGCAATAACTGCCTAGCACTATAGTACAACTAACTACTTAGGCAGGGGTCTACTCTTGTATCTGGCAAATGTGGGTGTTTATGTTTGTAGGCAAAAGTATTCTGATATGTTTCCAACCCACTGCCCTACTTTATCAGTCCTGCCAATATCATCCCTCTTATAGGTTCATAAGTGTGTAGTAGGCTAAAGGCCCAGTTGCTTTTACAAGCCTAGCCCATAGAAGGGCCCTGCCATTGCACCACCCAATGTTACTTCCCTGTGCATCTATCAAGTAGAACCACTGCAGTGATCTTTGGGGTCAACTATTACCCATCCACTCATCAAGCCTTCAGTGAAACAGGGTCAGTTAGGTGCTCTGCATGACATGTATGGTAAGTGTATTCGAGAGCATGTGCAGTCTCTTGGTGAGGGACCTGTACCACCAACATGTTGTGTAAATTGTGGTAATAAGGTAGAATTCTCTGCAATGTGTCGTGTGGAGGGATCAGGATGTCTTCATGTGTAACATTTCTAAAAGAGCTGGGTCAGACATGGCCTTGTAAGTCAAGCACAGATAGCCTCTAACTAGGTGATATGACATAGAGAATAGCTGGAATCTTCTGAGTCTGTCTGTGTAGGGCATGCATTTAATGCCTAGGAACCTTTTTGTGAGGTACTTCTGTGGCCTCCCCAGCTGTTGCAGGTGTCTAGTGAGGTACATCCCAAATGGGTGATAATACCTGATGAGTGGTCTAATGAGGGAAGAGTAGACAGAGATGATTACCTCTGTCTTCCTGGATGCAAAACCCTTGGTAATATGATATGCCACATAGAAAGAATTTCTGACCACAGTGGCAATGTTGTGGTTGAAGGAGAAGTTGCTGTCAACCTGTGTCCCCACATCTCTTATAATGCCTACAATGTTCATTGGGCTCCGATCAATGTGGTACTTTCTGGGGACTAAGTGTTAAAGGGGATGATGATGCATTTTGTGGTGCTAAGCTTCTGGCCATGGTTTCCACATCACTCTTTGGTCTCAGTAAGGTTTTTCTGTAGGATGTCTGCATCACTTGTGGAGTTAATGATGGCTCCCAGCTTGCAGTCCTCTATGAACTTGGTCAGCTAGAGTTTCTCTGTGTTGGGCTGGACTCCTGAGAAGTAGATGCTGGACAGGAGACTACCCAGTACTGATCCCTGTGTGACTTCACTCATGACTGCTTGCCAGTCTGACTTGGAGTTTGCCACTGTCACACTGTGTGTTATGTGAACCAGTTTGCAACCCACCTACTGATATAGGGGTTGATGCCTAGTTTGGTGGCTTTATCAATAATTCCTGACTGAGGAATGGTATCAAAAACCATAACCAGATCGAGGTAGGCTGTATGCAGTGCCTTACCATTGTACACAGCCATGGTGATTCACTCAAAGAAGTTAACCAGGTTAGCAGGCATGATCTGCCATTCACAAAGCCAAACTATATTGGGGTCCAGAGTTAGGAGATTACCTATATCTTTTTCAATCAGGTCCCTGATGATGTAGTCCATACCTGTACATAGTAGACTCATCAGGCTAATGGGCTTTTAATCCCCAGGGTCTGTAGCTGCTACCCCTTTATGGAGAGGGATGAATGTATCAGTGCACCATTTTGGAGGGAAAAAGCTTGAGGTGAGGCTGTGACTGAACAGGGCACACAGATGTGGTGCCAGGTCTCTTTGTATGTCATGTAGAACACAGACATGGGTATATTTGGTCCCATGGAAGCTGTAATCTTTCCTGTGGACAATGCAGGTCTAACCTGGGCTGCAGTAATGCTGGGTGCCTGGCATTCATCTGCCATTGTGATTGTTCCCTTATGGGGGAGTGAGGGGTAAAGCTGGCATTGACCGTGTTAGCAAGACTGTTGCCAATATCTGTTAGCTCAGGATAGCAGTTAGCATTGTGCAGTAACTCACAGCACTTATGGGTATTGATGTGGAGGTTGTTGGTATAACTATCAAAGGATTTTGTGATTATTGTCAGTGTCTGCTGCAATTCTGCCTTCATAGTTGGCTGTAGATGATTCCAGGAGGGATCTCACATTATTGTTGTGGCTAATAAGGGGGTTTACCAGTCTTGGGACACCACCTTTTTCTCCAATGGTGTCTTCCTTCTGTTGTACACTTTAGTAATGGCAGGGGATCATCACATTTGCGTCCAGTGTTTTGAGGACAGCATCTTGGTTCTGTTGGCTATGGCTAGTACCATGCATTTATGTACAGGTTTGTACAGTACATTTGTGTATGAGGTGACAGTCATGCAGCTATTGTCCATTGGCATGGGTGCAGTGAAGTTATCCACCCCTGTTCTCATGACTCCAAAGTCAGCTTTGGAGAGGTTTTTCAAGGTGGTTACCTTTGTGGGAGGTGTGGGTGAGATTTACTTTACTACTGACATTTGTTGACCAGGAAAGTTCACTGAGTCAGAGACCCATTTTCAGTGGAGGCCTGGGTGGAAAAGCCCCACATACAAGTACAAAAAAAAAGCTTTACTTATAAATTTTAAATACAGAGACAATTTGTGTATATAAAGAAGTTAAAATTTAAATAATGACAAAAATAATGTCTTGCAGACTGATAAAGATTAATTCTACAAAGGTAAAATGTAGATGGTGTGCAATCAAATACAGCGTTAGGATTGTAAGTCTGATATGCATTTGGTTCCAAATAGGTTGAAAAATGATATGGAGAGTTAGACAACAAGCATGTGCATTGATACAAAACCAAACAGACTGTTTTACTGAGAGTTACTTTGCTGCGTAGGCTAAAAATGTATACACTAAGGGAACACAAAGACGTAGAAGTATAGTGATGGAAATAATAGTATACAGTGGAAATATATACTGTAAGTTTGCATTTGCAACAAAATGGAAGCAGTGGTGAAGTTTGGGATAGGGATAATTTCATCCAAAGGAATTATCCAAAGGACTTCGTCAGAATGCACGGCCTTCGGTGCTTCAGGTAAGTGTGCTACCTGTTGCATCATTGATACTGCCTTATATAATGACTGCAACCCGCACTGCTTTGACCTTGTAAAAGGTATGATTTTGTGTTAAAGCAGTGGTGGTTGAAGTTATTACATGTCAGATTTTACATTGATATACTTTACAAAAACCAAATGAATAAAAATCTTCTTATTTTTGCTAATATTGTAAGAAGTGTCTCTGATTTCACATCTTTGTCACTGTGTCCCTGACTATTTCTGACTTCCATCCTGTACTTTCTGATTTAAGAGATACATGAGCTATATCTAGCTAGGATGCTTTTGTACTCTCTGTGCTTCATTTCTCTCTTGTTTCAGCTACATATCATTGCTCATCTTTTGAAATCCACGTTATCTTTATCATCTAATGACAGCCTGATATATAATGTTTTGATTACAGTTTTGGCTTATTTTTCTAGAGTAGTCTACTTTACTATCCACTGATATTTTGCACACATATATCTAGATGTTAAGTCTCTAAACAAAAATCCTCGCATAAGTTTGTTGTGATTTGCATCAAAACATATATTCAGCAATTAGTATGCTTCTTATCTATAGATTCTTTTACTTGTGCTGTTCTTTTTTAAACAGCCACATTTTATTGCAAATTTCAAGAAGAAATAAGCATATGCAAACTATTGTAACTATGTAGACACATAAACATAAAACGTAAATTTGAAATTTACTGTAAAAATAAATACAAAAGATGATATGCCCATTTGATATGCATGTTCTATGCTGCATGGAGTTCTTTGTTAATTAGTGTATATAGTTCTAACTTGTATAACTTTTACACAAAGGTTGAGCATGAAAATGTTCCATGTAGATGAATATTCTGTCTCAGCTAACAAATAAATGAATAAATAAACATTGCAATAAGCAAAATCAAACTCTCATATTCCATTTAAGTCCAGAAATGTTCCTCTGGATGTTGACAGTGTTGTCCATTTGGACATACTTTCAAGTGCATGCCAGAGTGACACTGCTGTTTTGCATTTTCTGGCAAAACACTTTGCATAAGCTGACCCATAATTTTGAAGATTTACATTCTGTAATTCTATCCACACTTTTCCTACTCATGCATAATTTAATTTTAATAATCCAGTGCATCAGTCATATCCCTAGTTAACAATTCCTTTTTTAAAGCTCTGACTGTATTTTCCTGACTAGTTGTAGTATATGTAGTGAAGCTTTGCATTTCTCACAGATTGCACACACACACACACACACACACACACACACACACACACACACACACACACACACACACACACACACACACACACATGCACACACGCACACACACATGCACACACACACACACACACCCACATGCACACACATGCACACACACACTCTAAATTGAGATTTCATTTACAACTTCCTCTGAAGAAAAGAACTATTAACTTAGCTATACTTAACCTTGCCAGCAAAACAAGTTTGTTGGGTTGGATCTTGATAGATGCCATGGTGTTGAGGAATGTAGATTGACAGTCTAGGGACATGGATGTGGACCCATAGCAGGCTATGACCTGAATTGCACTATTACTCAAAGTCAGTTGTACCTGAAGTATCTCAGATGCATTATGCTGGGATACTCGTCCAGAGGTGTGCATATCTGTTATGAATATAGAGACACCCCCACCTGTGGAGCTGTGATTCATGTTTTGTGGCTGACAGCTGTGGAATGCGTCATAGCCTGTTAGTGCAGGGCTGCTGTCTGCAGCTGCAAACCAGTCTCCGTTACAGCACAACTGTCAATGTTCTCCATTTTGAGGAGTGCTTTGAGTGACTGCATCTTGAGAGTTAGATGTCTACTGTTGAGCAGCATGTCCCTCAGATTGCATTCATGTCTAGCTGTTACAGTGGTAATGTGATTTAGAACACTGTCTAAAAAAGCACTATAGGGGTGGCAAGAAACTTAGCCAGTACCTGGAAACCCAGGAGTGACAGATGCAGGCCATCTCTGGCAAGACATTCAGGGATGTCAATCATGTTATCATAAGCAGAGAAAGACTGGATCCCCTGAGAATGACAAATGACATGTAAGCCAATTTTGAAGTCAATCACTTGTTGATAGTACTGCAGCATCATTCTGGGTGATGGTAGTATACTGCTCAGGGCTACTGTCACACCTGTCTGGACCACATAATCTAAAAGCTCTACCATGCCTCTTGTCATGAAGTCCAGGGAGGTGCATCTCAGGTCATTCACACCCACATGGATGATGACAGAGTGATATTTGTAGTTTTTATGGAGTTACCTAACTGGGTGTGTCATGCGTTGGATGCTGGCATGTGATAGACAGCTGGCTGTTACCATCTCCATATTCAAGTTACCTAGTGAGTTGGACATCTGTGTGCTTCAGTGTTGAGACACCCATGATTACTGTATTGGGCAAGGTGGCTAGCCTTACAGGCTTAGGTTGAGGGGCACACTGTGTAGGTGACATATGTCTCCTTTGGCATGTGCTGTGTTTTGGTGGCCGAGTGGGTGTCTATCTTGCTGGTCTGTGCTGATTGGGTAAATATCCATTGAGTGCCTCTGTGAAGGTGGGTGTGTGGTTTGTGAGTGTATGTCAGGGCTGTGATAGTGGGTGTTGTGGTGAACTATGTGTTCTACATGGTGTGGTGCAGGTGCTGACCTCATCCTCTTGACCAGCTAGTCCAGCATTTGCTGGAGAGTGCATATTTCAAATTTGGTGATATAGGGATAACCCTCACAAGTCTGAATGTATGGAGTTTACAGGAGAGGGTTGTCTGTGTACATGAGGCAGTTGCAACAGTGCCTCAAAATGGCCAAGTGCACCAGGTTAATGGACAAAAGCACAGAAAACTGCACTTCAATCATGCCAGGAGGGGTGGTCATAACTACTAAGTACTGTGACTAATTCTGTGAGGAATGACTACCGCTGAGGTTCCCAGGTGTGCTACACTTATTGATACAATAACCTCTTGAAGTGCAAAGCTATTATGCTATTTGAAGTGCAAGAGAGAAAGAACTAGCAAGATCCAAGGGAAAAACTGAAGGCAGACTTTCTGCCACCTGTAATACATTACCTCAGCTGTGCAGTTTTCAGCACTTTTGGCCAATTGTTAGTCTGGTAAGCTCTGTAGCATGTGCATTAACTGTGTAACACTGTAGTACAAATAACTAGATAGGCAGGAGTTCTAATCTCAATACTGGCACGTGTGTGTTTGTGTGAGAATCACATACTGTGTGGCTTATAACATTTTGATGTGTGTGCCATACACAGCCGGTTACTACCTCCTGATGGCATTACTTTATATAGTGTGGTAATTGCATTTGTCTCACATGCAGCATGCTAAACCATTGTACATGCCATACCAGTCCTCTGTACAGATATGTCCAGAATATCCAGATGTTTGCAACCTATAAGTGGTCTGTGTCCCTTAACAATGCCCATGTATGTGATATTGTTGCCAAATAGGCCACAGTGAGTGTACTGACACATATAGCAGCATCAGGTATCATACCTGACTGAAACATCATGCTGATACAACGTCTGCTACTCTAACACTTGTCTAGGCTTGTAGGAGCAATACCTGATTCCAGATGCTATTTCTGGGGGGGATTAACTCACCAGCCATGAAGGAATTCACAACAGTACATGTTGTGACAGGTAGTAGGTAATGTCCCATGCACATCATCTATGTGGGTCATGTCATGTATGTAGTAGTACAGTGCATCAAAGTGGATATCTACCTTTAATAATCTGTCTATTGTCAACTGTGTCTGTCTTGCTGTCTGCACATCCCCTGTGTCAGTTCTGACTGTGTGTATACAAAATATATACCATTTGTTTCCATGTTCCACCCTGTGAACTCAGGAATACATAGCGCAAACTTGTCATACACATTTCATGCATGCCCTTACCAACTGCATCAGGGTTGAGTGTTTGGGAAAGAAATGGCAGGGACAGCAGGTGTTGCCAGCTGAATCTGTTTCAGTTAATGTAATGGATATGCCTATGAGGCACCTGCTGACAGTACTGTAGTAACCTGTTCTGTATGTATGAGCCTGTGGTACACAGCACTGAGGTGACATGAATGAAGGCTATCTGTCTGTGACAGGGGTATGTATGGAAGGTCACACTGTCTGACAACAGTGTCAGTCACACACTGTTGCATGCATACACACCTGGTAGATGTACATGTAAAGGTGTACCTTACCTGCGGCATGGGTAGTGTATTCCCACTCTGCCATACTCCCTCTTAGTTATGTATGCAGGGCCACAGCCTGCAGACCCACAGACACTGGAACACTAACAGAATACAGCATATCAGACTACAGGCAGTCAGTGGTACTAACAGCAATAATGCATTCTGCCTAATAAGGTATGCACACCTGTATCTGTACCCACAACAAATGCAAGGAGACAGCACCTTACACAGTATTACATAGCTACATTGTACTGCATTCACCCTGTGCATCAGACCCATATTAGCATGTCCCTGCATCGATGGTATGGATGACAGGGATGTGGCAAAGGTATCATCATATGCACAGAGTGTGGTGTGGGTTTGCCAGAGGCCTAGACTGGGCCATAAGGTTGACATTGTGTGTGTGTGTGTGTGTGTGTGTGTGTGTGTGTGTGTGTGTGTGTGTGTGTGGAGGCGTATGCAGTAGATGGCCTGTGCAGAAGTGCTGTGTGTCTGGGGATGACCTGTGTGTAATACAGATGTGTATGTGTATGCATGCACACAGTCATGCTATGTGGCTGCCCTACACAGGGGTATGTTGGACAGCTGTGGACCATACATAGCAGGGTGTCCAGTTCATCATCTTTGGCCATGGACACAGGAATTGGTCTTGCCATGGGTCTCACTTGCACCACCCAGCTCAAGGCCAGATGCAGTACTGCTTCCTAAGGGTGACTGTTGTCTGCTGGATCTGTGTCTCTGATGGGACTGGTCAGGACCATGTGCCCATGGCCTGCTCTGGTGTGATGTGGACAGCAATGATGTAGACAGCACCCCCCCTCGGGTGTTCAGTGCCAGTACAGGAGTGTGAAAGGGCACAGTCCCACAGACTGTCAGCTGATCTCATTGCTGACCTACGTCCACATGGCTGATGCCCATCACCCACTACACACTCTACACACTCTACACAGACATAGCACAGTTGAGGATAGCCAGTGTCTCACCCCACTGTGTATTCATGACCTCCGTATTTTGACATGTGTCCTCAACTGGGTCATATAGGTCACCACAAAAACCAGGAAGAGTTTCATTCACTACCCTGAGTATGTGTCTGGTGTTGCATTCACTACATGCCTGTGCATCCATTACAGCCCAAAACATGCATTTGGTGACACTGCTGTGGCACTTAAGACAGGGGCTTGATGGGCAGCAGTCCTCCTTCGGGCACCCCTCTCCATCTGCCTGTTTGGGACCTCGCCAGCACTCTGGCTATGTCTAGTGTCTGCAGTCACACTTGCCATAGTCACCACACTAGCCTGTTCCATGCCATCTGCCAGTTGTCCATTATCTGTGGCTACTGGGGATGGGGTATGTGTGGGCATTGTGACTGTGTGCGGGGACAGTGTCGAGTACTGTTGGATGCCAATTCAGCCACTGACAAAACCACCTGTGCCTGACTATGACTATCATTATTGTCAGAGTCTGCAGAGACAGTGACATCAGATTCTGAGCGGGAGAGACCACGACCACCATGACCACCTATGGGGGGAAGTCAACATATGTAAATTACTACCTGAACTACAACATTTGCTGCTCTACACACACACACACACACACACACACACACACACACACACACACACACACACACACCCATGTGAGGTAGCAGCCAGGCATTACACAGACCTCACAACAGCAAATGCTGACATTCACAACACAGTCAGATCACTACATACACACCCTGGACAGGCCCATTATATCATGCAGTGCAGCCCTTTCCAATTAATGTCATTACTTATTTACACCACCGTGATATGTGTGCACTGTTAGTAGGTGAAGGGCCTTCAAGTGGTACACACTGCATCCATGTACACATAATTCCTGTTCACCTGTATAGCACAATGGCAACTCCTACAGAACATACTTCTCAACTGTGTATAGTGTTGCTGAATGTGTACATGTGTGGCTCATATTTCTGGTCTACTTCTCATAAATCCTGTGTTAGTCTGACACATTACTGGGATGATCTGAGGACTGGTGTCACTAATTAATGACATATTTTGGGTTTCACACTAAAACCTGCAGCACATGTATGTTACAACAGAACCAATTACAACAACAACCTTTCAAGCTTACAGTGGATATCAAAAGTGTAGACACCCTTGTTAACATGCCAGGTTTGTCTGATACATGACATGAGACCACAGTAATCATGTGATAACTATTCTCACCTTTACTGTGACCTATAACCTGTGCAATCCAATAGAAGAACAAACACATTTGTTAGGGGTGACATATAGAATTTGAAATACATACAATAGATTGTTTGTATGACTGTGCACACTTTTAGGGTACTACTTTGTTAAAGCACCTTTGAATATCACAACAGCAGTCAGTCCTCTTGGGAAGTGTGTATCAGCATGGCACATCTTGACTTACCAGTACTTGTACACTGTCCCTGCAAAAGCCCTCCAACTCTATCAGATTGCAAGGACATGTGTTCTGCACAGCCCTCTGTAGGGCAACCCATGGATTTTTTGTTGGATGTAGGTGTGGACTGTGGATGGGCCATTACAAACCACGTATTGTTTTGTGGTGAACACATTCTTGTTTGGCTATAGATGTATGGTTTGGGTCATTGTTGTGTGTAAAGGTGTAATTCCTCCCCAGCTACAGCTTCCTAGCAGACAAAGGAAGATTTTGGGGCAAAAGGGACTGGTATTTGGTACTATTCATAATCCCTTCCACCTTGGCTACAGGTGCACTTCTAGTTTATGAACAGCAACCCCATGCTTCACCATGGAGATGGTGTTTGGTGATGCACAGTGATGTTAATGTGCAAAACAAACCTGTCCATATTGTGGCCAAAATGTGCAACCTTGGTCTCATTCCACCATAACACATTTCCCCACATGCGTTTGGGAAGCCTGATGTATTGTTCTTGAGACATTTGTCAGACCTGGATGTCGTTCTATGTGTGACAAGGCTGCCATCTTCCAACCCTACCGCATAGGCCAGACATGTGGAGAACACAGGATATTTTTGTCATATGTAGTACACAAGCAGTACTTGCCAGAGTTCCTGCAAATTCTTTACTGTTGTTGTAGGTGTCCTGGCAGCGACCCTGACCAGTGTGGGTCTTGTCTTTCCATACACTTGGAGTGATGTCCATTTCATTGCAATGTCACTGTCAGCCCATATTTTCTCCACTGTTTGATGGCTGTCTTCACTGTGTTCCATGGTATATGCAATGTTGTGGAAATGTGTGTACCCATCTCTGGGCTGATATCTCTCACAGATGTGATCCCTTGCTGCTTTGTAAGCTCTATGCAAACTATGGCTGTTGTTGTTGCAGGCAACTGAGTAAATGTTACAATAATCCTGGTAGAACAGCTGACTGTTATATGCTCTTAATTAAAGAGTTTCTGTCAGTGATGGTGGATGTGTACCAAAGAAGATGTAATGATGTCATCATATGCAAAGCTAATTCACCACAGTACTACCTTCAGCCTGGCCACACGTATGCATACAGCTTCTTGTACATTTTTCATGTGTTATAATTGTTCCCCTAACAGATTTGTCTGTTTAACAATGGAATTGTACAGATTATAGGTCACATGAAACTTTGGAAGTTTTGGAATTGTGTTCTTCTGTTCTCAGTTTTGTATTTCACAAATATCTGCCATTGAAACAGGTGTGTGTACACCTTTTATATGCACTGTATAGCACTAAATTATAAAATATGTCCCTAGGTCTGGCCCTTTGTATCCCCATGTTATCAATCTTTGTCCACATTTCATGCAACTACAGGTTATAAGGTATGCTACAGATATGTGACATCTCCTTCAAGTAGGCCCTTGTGAGTACCACTATGATGCACTGCAGTTAACCCACCACAAGTGAACATGCAGATATTGCAGAATAGCTGAGAGTAACAGGTGTGTGCATGGTCACATGCATGACCTCAACATTACTGGGGTACTGGTGAGCCACAACAGGAAAATCACATACTCACCGGCTTCAGGCTGCAGTCCCACATGCAGACCAGAGGTACCTATGTAGTTGTGGGGGAGAGGTATTGCCAGCAGACTCAAATTTGGCCTTTTACAAGATGAATGCTACTTTTCTGCACATGTACCTCACAAGCTGTAATAGAACACAATTTGCTATCCTTCACCATAGATGTGCACTTGTGTACATTACTAAATCCCAGCTACAAATGCAGTTCTACCTGAAATATGCATCTAGATACTCTATAGCAGACAGTATTAGTGCAATAATATTAAAATTATGTGCACTATAGCCTTACCTGGACACTCCTCGCCTGTTGCCTAGATGCCACCCACCTCCAGCACTGGTGTTAAATGTGATGGTTGTTGTGTGGGGGCTACCCCAATGTTGGCAAGGAGCTCCTCCATTGGTGTAAGTGAGGCCTGGCCCACCTGTCATGGAACGGTCCCTGGCCATGGTAGCAGCCCTCTGCCAGGCATGACGTAGTGAGTCAGTTGCACAATGCCTGACCTGCTCGTATGTGAAGCCATTGTGGCCCAAGGTGTTGACTCTGTGGAGAAGTTCATCCCATAGTGTAGTCTGCTCCCACATATTTTGGCGGCTCTGGCCAAACAGCACTGCATAGTGTTGCAGGATGGCTTCAGTTATTGCTGCATTCCACTTAGCAGTGTAAGATTGCTGTCTTTGCATGGCACCTGGAAGATATAAACAGGAAAACACATCACAGGACCTCAGACATTGGCCAGAGTCATTTACAGAGCCAGCACATCAGCATTGCCTATCATCATCCACCATGCACCACCACATCATAGCCCCTGTTCTATCAGCACAATATGAGCCTGCATTTCACTCTTGGTCCTGATGTGTCATGTTCCCCCCAATGAGAGCTAGTACATTGCATAAACCACAATTCATCATTTATGTTTGTGTAGAGGTATGACAGTGGACATCTTCCTTGCAGAAGGGATGTCAATGGTGCTCAGGTTTGCTTGCATACAGTGTGTAATGGAGCTGGAAGCATATGCCTAAGTTCATATAGGATGTAGACAGGAATGTTCCCTGGTCCCATTCAGCATGTGTTGACTTTAGTTAGGCAGTATGCACCTG
The DNA here is from genome assembly GCF_019279795.1 of Protopterus annectens. NCBI lineage: Eukaryota > Metazoa > Chordata > Ceratodontiformes > Protopteridae > Protopterus > Protopterus annectens. The sequence goes on along the minus strand of NC_056725.1, from coordinate 1,290,915,543 downwards.
TTCCCATATGATGAGGGGAGGGGTGCAGGTGATGTGCATATCCACCTACACTGATGGTGAGCCAGGGCGTGATGTTTGCCTTAAACCTGTCTGCAGCAGGTTGCCTATAGCTATGGTTGTGTGTGTATATGGTGTGATTGACCACCATTACAGGGTGGGTTGTGTTGTCACCTCTGAGATTGCAGATGTATGTGAAGATGGCCTTGTGATTGCCCTTGGTGGATGTGTCCAATTTGTACTCATAGTTAACCTTACAGTAATCCACCTAGGACCTCATATGGTTGTTCAGACAAAAGCTGACTCGCTGCCAAGTTGGTGCCTGCACCTACTCTAACCTGTACAGCTGACATAGCAACCAGTCATGTGTTTTGTGTATTGCTGCTGTCCAGCAAAGGGGATTACTGTACTTTGGTGGAGACAGGTTTTACAGGTAAGGTATTGCTGAGTCCATAGAGCTATGTCGGTGGTCATATGGCTATGTGTAGTAGGCATGGACAAAAGCACATAACATGGTTGGACACTTCTAACATGTCAACATGATACTCATCCTTATTCTGCTACCCATGTCTGTGTCAGAGCAATGTAACAACCAGTAACTGTAGAGCTTGAACTCTGTCAGATGCACAGTAACTAACATTACACATGTCCAACATGTACAACTTATTTAACTGACATTTTGCATACCACGTCTGTTGTTATGAGGCAGCCAGATACACCTACTCATACCTGATATACATACCTGATATACATTTCTCTTCTATGTCAGTATGGCACATTGTATTCATAACCTTGATGCCCACTCATCCCTTTCCACCTGTTACAGCAGGACATCTGTAGGACCCACACATACATGGGGGGCAATGGGACAAAATTAGTGACACTGTCTTCATATTGCTGTAACACACCTGAGTCATTCAATAGCACAGTAGCCTTTGCATTGACAGACATACCCTAGAGGATGTCCAACACTCATATGGCAGGAAGGGAGTAGAAAGGCTAGGAGTGCGATAGTGAAGGTATAAACCTTTAATGTTGGCAGTATGACTGGTATAGGGACAGAGCTAACTGATATGATGGCCAGAAGGAAGGTTGATGTAGTGTGTGTGTGCAAGACAACAAATTGAAGGGGAGTATGTCTAGGTGTATCAGAGGCAGGTCAAACCTGTGCTATCATGATGTGGATGGGAGGAGAAAGGGGGTAGGTGTTATCCTGAAGGAACAGTATGCCAAGAGTGTTTTTGGAGGATGACATGACTGTCTAATAGAGTCATGTTTATGAAGCTGGAAATTGATTGTGTAATGATGAACATTGTTAGTAAATATGCTACACAAGTTAGTTGTGCAAAGGATGAGTGAGAGGAATGTGAAGTCAGTTGGATGATGTGGTGATGACTGTACCCAAGGGTGAGAGAGTGGTGATTGCAGAAGATTTTAATGGGCATGTTGAAGGGAATAGAGGGGATGAGGAAGTGATGGGTATCTATGGTGTTAACCAAAGGAATGCAGACGGTGAGATGGTAGTGGATTTTGAAAAAAGGATGGACATGGCAGTAGTGAATACATACGATAACAAGAGGGAGGTTCATAGGGTGATATACAAGAGTGAAGGGAGATGCACCCAGGTGGAATATATCCAATGTAGGAGGGCCAGTTTGAAGAATATTGAAGACTGTAAAGTGGTGACAGGGGAGAGTGTAGTTAGGCAAGCAGAGACTGTTGGTCTGTAAGATGACGTTGATGATCAAGAAGAGGAGGAATATGAGGGCAGCACCAAGGATCAAATGGTGGGAAATAGAAAATGGTGATTGTGAAGTGCAGTTCCGGGAAGAGTTAAGACAGGTACTGGGTGGCAGTGACAATTTACCAAATATCTGGGTAAGTACAGCAGAGCTAGTAAGGGAGACAGCTAGAAAGGTGCTTGGTGTGACATGTGGATGGAGGAAAGAATACAAGGACACCTGATGCTGGACTGAGGAAGTACAGGACAGTATACAGAGAAGGAGGTTGGGGATGAAGGAGTGGGATTGTCGGAGGGATGAGGAAAGTAAACAGGAGTATAAGGAGATGAGGTACATGGCAAAGATAGAGGTGGCAAATGGTAAGGATAAGGCATATGATGACTTGTATGACAGGCTGGACACTAAGGAGGGATGAAAGGACTTGTACAGGTTGGCTAGACAGAGGGACTGAGCCAGGAAAGATGTGCAGCAGATACTACTGACCACTACTCATCACTGGTGATAAAGGATAATGACGGAAATGTACTCATAAGCGAGGAGAGTGTGTTGAGAAGCTGGACAGATTACTTTGAGAGGCTGATGAATGGAGAGAATGATAGAGAGATGGTTGGATGATGTGGGTATGGTGAATCAGGAAGTGCAATGCTTACCAAGGAGGAAGTAAAGATCGCTATGACAAGGATGAATACTGGAAAGCCTGTTCATCCACATGATATACCTGTGGTAGCATGGAGGTGTTTAGGGGAAATGGCAGTGGTGGTTTTCACCAGATTGTTTAATGGTATCTTGGAAAGTGAGAGGTTGCATGTGGAGTGGGGAGAAAGTGTTTGAATACCATTTTAGGAATATGGTTGATGTGTTGAGCTGTAGTAACTACAGAGGGATAACATTAATCAGTCACAGCATGAAGTCATGGGAAAGAGTAGTGGAAGCTAGGTTAAGCAGGGCAGTGATGAGCAGTGGTCAGTAGTATGTTGTCATGCCAGGTAAGATCACTACAGATGTGATGTTTGCTCTGAGAGTGTTGATGGAGTAGTACAGAGAAGGTCAGGAGTTGCTTTGTGTCTTTCTGGATGTAGAGAAAGCATATGACAGGGTGCCTAGAGGGGAGTTGTGGTATTGTATGACAAAGTCATGAGTGGCAGAGATATATGTAAGACTGGTACAGGATATGTACAAGGGTAGTGTGACAGCGGTGATGTCTGCTATGGGAGTGACAGATGCGTTTAAGGTGGAGGGGGGATGACATCAGGGATCAGCTGTGAGCCCTTTCTTATTTGCAATGGCGATGGACAGGTTGCCAGACAAGATCGTACAGGAGCCCCTGTTGACTATAATGTTTGCAGATGACATTGTGACCTGTAATGAGATTAGGGTGCAGATATAGGAGACCCAGTAGAGGTGGAGATATGCTCTAGAGAGAAGAAGAATGAAGGTCAGCAGGACTACGACAGAATATCTGTGTGTGAATGAGAGGGTGGGTAGTGGAATGCTGAGAATGCAGGGAGTAGAGTTGGCAAAGGTGGATGACTATAAATGACTGAGATCAACATTTCAGAGCAATGATGACTGGAGGATTTGTGAGGATGAGAGTACAGGCAAGATGAAGAGGGTGGAGAAGAGTGTCAGTACTGATTTGTGACAGACGAGTACAGTAAAAGTGAAAGGGAAGGTCTACAACAGGGTAGTGAGACCAGCTATGTTATATGGTTTAGAGACAATGTCATCTACAAAAAGTCAGGAGTCAGAGTTCGATGTGGCAGAGCTACAAATGTTAGGATTTGCACTGGTTGTGATGAGGGTGGACAGGAGTAGCAATGTGTATGTGATAGGGTCAGCCCATGTTGGATGGTTTTGAGACATAGCCAGAGAGGGAAGATTACACCAGTTTGGACATGTGCTGCAGAGGGATGCTGAGTATATTGGGAAAAGGATGGTAAGGATAATGCTGCCAGGTGAGAGGAAAAGAGGAAGGCCTCAGATAAGGTTTGTGGGTGTGGTGAGAGAGGACATGCAGGTGGTTGGTGTGAGACAGCAGGATGCAGAGGACAGGCAGAAATGGCAATAGATGATCCACTTTGGTGACCCCTAATGGGAACAGCCAGAAGAAAAAGAAGGAGAAGTTGTAATGTCAGTCTTCACACATTTTCCAATGATCTGCCAGATGTAACACAACTGTATGAGTAAAGGACTACAAATATGAGGCACACATATGGTCAGTGTGCATAACGCTGGACAGTTTAATGGTATGAGCTCAGTATATCACATGCAGTTCAACACACACATATGCAGCAGTACTTTACTATGCAAAGACCATGTATAGGTCTCTCACATTTCTGAGGCAACCAAGTATATCATGATTGTATTTACAAGTAAGATATGGATATGTACAACATCCCAGTAGCTGGCTAGCATTATCACAGTCAGTATTGTTCAACACACACTGCAGTAGTAGTCATATGTGAGCCATCCTTTCCTGGGGTGACTCAGGGGCCTGACCTATGATCTATGTCACTGCAGACAGACCCAGATGCTATGGCCATAGGTTCTGATCTGCAATATATCAGTAGTTCAAGTCTTGTTGAGACATATATGTTAGAGTTCCTATTTCCCTTCTTACATACCCCCTACTGCAGTCCATTACATGCTTACTTGTTTGACATACCTGTTTGTTGTATTCAAGTGTAGGTGGTTTTGTCCTGCTTTGCTTTTATTTTTCTTTTCAGTGTTTATCTCTCTCTATTAAGGATGTAGGGTGTACATCTGTTTTGCATAGGCAGCAGCTTGCCTTTTGTAGGTAATGCTCATGAGCGGCTGATGGCCTGTGCACCAACTGGTGTCCCCCACTTGATAATTGCATGCAGGACAGCTGTGTTGTTATTCATATAGCCAATGACATGGCAACACACTCCTATCATTGAATATATCATGTGAGCATTGGCCCTTTTCCTTGCTAGTGAGGAGGAATTCATGTAGGTGTGTTAACAACAGCATCACAGAGTGTATTTGGAAATACCTCTTACAACCAAATCTGTAGAGACAGCCCAACAGACTAGTGGTGGATGGTCCAGACACAGGGAGAATGTAAGTATTGCTGTTTTACATTTGTATTAATGCTAGTCTAACAGGGTTTGTGTGGACATGGAGTTCCTGGATGATTTTAACTATAACAGTGTTATGTGTTTGACATAACTCTCACCTGTAGGGCTAGCCGCAGAATGGCCAGAATTTGGACTCCTATGTTTGGTGTGTTCCTCAGACATTTTTTGTCTTTGGAAAATCAGTAGCATACTCTGAGGATTGCAGTCAGTAACTGCTAACATCAATTTGTGTTTCTCACCTCATATCCCTCAGAAAAGATATGTTACAACTAGCCCCATTACAACAGCTACATTCTCAGTTTAAAGCAGCAATATTTTAAATATGCCCCTGTTTTTGAGCCTCTGTCCCACAATTATGTCATGCTTTGTCCAGATTCATGCAGTAAGAGGTTGATAGGTATGGTATATGATTATTTTGTGTCTACATTCCTGAAATTATCCCAGTGATGTATCAGACTGCCAGACATGTTATGTGGGGGGTCTATATTGTAAAACCGAAAGATCTTTTTGTCAAATACACTTTGGACGACACATAAACAGCGACCTCTAAATATAGCGAAGTGCACTTTGAGTGTAATTCAAAACAGAGAAAAGTTTTGTTTGGCCAACAGCAAGAACCTGGTGTGATTTATACAATGAAAAAAACACAGAAAAAAATACTGCACCGTAAATGTAGAATAACGTTCCCAACGTGAGTTAATGCACACTCCCCTTTCTAAATTATATCAATTACCTACATTAATGTCACACAACCCTTTAAGCAACTGGACATAAAATAAATATTAGTATGACTGAATATTGTGACCGACCTCAACAAACTAAACCTGTGCAGTAGAATGTAAGAAAGCAATAAGTGTCTTTGGTGCATACAGCTACCATGTGTATAGATAATACATTAGACTTTCAGTAACATAGCTACAGTACATAAGAAGTCCTGAGTGGTATACTCTTCCTTTTTGTGAAGTACTGTCTGTAAACGATGTTCCCGTTCCAAAGATTTCCTCTTCTTTGGAGATACTGGACAAGCTGACAGAAGCTGCAACCGCAATTCATCTGCCCTATTCTGTTCACGTACTAACACTGAAATCACAGCTGGTATATCAGATATTCACCTACCAAGCAAACACCTAATATGCCTATGCCACCCCTCAACATGGTTCTGTATTCGCGGTAAAGCATTAGTATTCAGGGATGACACATTCCAGAATGAGATAGGGTAAACAGGTGGAAATCGTGAAGGGGCTGTAGTCTGTGTTACTTGTTTATGAACACGGCCTAGTACACACACACATCCAAAAAATAGGATAACAAATTCCTACCACCAACAGGGAATGTCTTAGACAACTGTCTAAAAACTGGAATAACCTCATTTTCAGATAGAAAAGCCAATGCTATTAATTGTTTCACGGATAGTTGAAATTCAACTGATGTTCCATACATATGTGACAGTTGCAATTGCTGAAGTTTTCGCCATACGTTTTGTGAGAAATTAAACAGACACCACTTATTGCATACATCTGCATAATTAGCTGTAATACTCTTCATGACTGCCATTTCAAAGTCACATAGCAAGTACTTTACAGTAGGAGTTAGGTTAGACACAGCTAGTAAATTAAACAAACACTCCCACATGTAGTTATATGACTTGCATGACTTTTTAGTCATTAAACAGTATACCAACGGTTCACATTTTTGCTTACTGCTACATCAGATACTTCCATGTACACTGTACAGTTGTCTGCAGAACTTTCCTTTTGTTAGGAAGACCCCATCCATAAACCATATTTCACACTGTCAGAGATCTATGAGATTCTCTTCAGTTGTAAACAGTAGTACATGCAGGTTTGAGTGTATATCTACCTTCCATTGTTGCAGGAATGGAGATTGCTTTAACTTGTAATCATCTAAGCATACTGAGCTTAGGGGTGTAGATGGTTTAGAATGCGTTAATAACTTCCCCCGCCTCACTGTATTTACCTGCTGTGACATTGATCTCCTGGTTGGTAGGGTAACAACACTTTCTAGAGACATGCTAGCCAACACATCGTCAACAACTAATGCAGGAGTGTTTCTGCTAGTACTAGCCATTTCCTTCAAATTCTAGCATGCCCTATATTTCTCCACCTCTGTAGGGTCAGAGGCATGATCATGAGATGTGGATTTTAACAAGATTTCTTCTATACCCTTCGTTGTTGTTATTGCCCTGCTCTTACATTTCTTACTATTTTTAAGCCGACAGCACCAGTATTGCCTACTTTTTAACACCTTTTCCAAGTTATGTAAGTAACCATCAACTACTAACATCTCTTTGTCTTTTTACAATTTTACTGTAAGGTAACTATTACCTGTCAGACCAGGACCTGTTAGCATATTGGTAGCCATTGATGTACATGCAGAATGCCATACGCACAGTTGTGTTCTGCTTCACACTTGCTTTTAGCATTTCCAGTACTGAGATTGTCAGATACCTTTGATAAATCTCCTTAATATATTTACACATCTTCTTGTATTTTTGAGATGTTGTCCTGAAGTGTAGGTAGATATGACACTGTAACATATTTTAAATGTGGTTTCCTAGTTTAGGTGTATCGTGGTACTATTCATCTTTCACGTACATACGTCACTAGTTTTGGCCAACTATACTATTTTGATTTCTTGTCTTTCGCTGTAAATGTACTTTGACGGTCAGACGGATCGCTGTTTAAGTGTCGACTGAAGTGTATTCGACGAAAAGATCTTTTGGTTTTACAATATAGACCCATTATGTGGAAGAGGCCTTATATGTGTGGGGAATGCCTGGAGATTCTGTGGGACTCTGTACAGTTGAAAGGTCTGTGTATTTCTGGCAATTGTTGATGGACTGTCCAGATTGTGTAGCAGTGTGTTAATGTTATTTGGCCTGTGTAGTGGGGGCGTGGA